>NC_090785.1:9807500-9917500 GCF_040054535.1 Antennarius striatus
GGACTATTAATCAAAAATAATTTGTTATTATAAATTCAATCTTCATGGTTGGAGCAATGCTTTAAATGTTTCTGCATGCTGTTATGTATTTCTGTCTCTGTGAAAATCTTTCCTTCAAATGATAATCACAAGAGCTATGGTTTAAGTAATGTCATCCCTGACTTCAGTACAACACCAAAGCTCCATTATTATTAATGGCCACCAATTTGTTTATCCAGATAGCATGTTTGGAGTGAGCATGAGAACAAGTGAAGTGATAAAATCTTTGTAATCACAACACCAATTATTTTTACAAATTTTCGTTTGAAAGGATCTCCCATGCTCCTCCTGTATTTTAGTCTCCATCCACAAATGAGACACAGTCATGAGCCACTATCTACTGTATTCAGTCTCATCTCATTTATCTATGCAAGAACACATTATATTATTATGATAATACTTTTGCACTCTGTAGTAGTACTCCAAGATGGGCTCACAGTTTAATGAAAGGCGAGTTCTTTATTTTTAACATCTAATGGAGCCAATAATATGCCTCTTTGTGTTTTTGTTTTATTTTGTAGCACCATTAAACCTACTGAGTCCAGTGAATTGACTCTGAAAGCAGAAGAGCTGTAGGGGATGGTAAAAGGTTTGCTTCAGCTGCTTAGTTGCCGGTGTGTTTGAACTTCTGCACTTCCATGAATGTTGTGGGAAGAGAAAAGGTTTCAACCTTTCTAAGTTTGATACACATAGAAAAGCAAACTATGTTGGGAAACAAATAATATTTCAATATTTTGTTGTAAATCCTCCATTTTAATGTAAACACACTCAACTGCAAAGCCCTGATTTTAAAACTGTGTTTAAATAAAAGCATTATCAGTAAATTCCACTTAAGTCATCCAGAATAAATGTCCTCATAACATGAAACATTGTGCTTATTTGAATATTGAATGTAATGTATTTTAATTCAGATTTTAGGAGCACTGAGGTGAATGCACATTTTACTGCTTTAGATACTTAACCCTAGAGAACCCACACCCATTTATTCTTACAGTAAAATTATGTGGGTTATACCAGACCAAGTGGACCATAGAGAACACATTTTTGAAGTTTTTTTCAGAACAATAATTGTTATTACCATAGATCTGGTTTGTTACACATATGTCACATTGGGCCTAGGTGATATACATATTCCCCATTTGAAAATACAGTAAATAAATCTCATAACGTATATCAAAACCTAAAAACATAACTTGTGAAAAAACAAAAAGCTTAAATGCTGAAGAGAAATTAAACTGTTGTATCATCAGCACAATGTCTGAAGCATTTTCTCAGTTCTTATGTCTGTAAAGTATCTTTTGCCATTTAGCCTAGCCCAGATGACAGATGAGAGTTCCTTCTTATTTTTCTTGTTTTTGTCCATAGACTGATGTTTTTGGCTGCCATGAATTCATGTTTGGTTGTGGTACATCATTCGATGTACTTAGTTCATTACTATCTCACTTGGCTCATCACTCACTCTATCTTGACTATCGGTAGACACACATTTAAGGGTATCTGTACACCATATGTGAGCTCTCATAGCGCTCCTTTACACATGTGCAATGTTTACACAAGCTGTACTGTTTGAATGCACGTATGGAAGGTCAGTTGAAGGTGGACACGGCAGTGTTCGATCTGCAGCCAGTCAAAGGATGTGTTGATGTTGCAGAACAAAATTGCTCTAGGCTACCGCTGCTAATGACCTTGCATATGACCACAAGATCAACTAGAAAACTACAACTGTGACACCATCAGTTTTCTAGAAATACACAAGGCCACGGATAATAGATTACCTTATGACAGACCAGTCAAATAAGCCTGCAGGCTATTTTGAGTTTGAACATGAAATGAATACCATTTAATTTCTAGTTAACTGTTTATTATTTAAAGTTTTGGAAGAATTTGCACCAGATGTTCAGTCACTTTGACAGAAAAACCAAATAGATTTCACAGTTCTGTTTCAAACCTATCACTACTGTTCAGTGTAGATGAATCATCTCAAATAAGAACAGAATGTCTGATCCTGGTTGTGCTGTTTATTACACACAATTGTTTGCCATTATCCCCACTTGTCTGCCATTCAAATTTCCTTGAAGGATAGAAGAAAAGTATGTTCCCCGCTTCAATGGAACTGTGGCATCAGTGATGTGTGATTCCTCCCAAAAGCTCCGCAGGGTACAGTTGTTTCCCCTGAATACAAAAGACGGCAGCATCACAAGCTTGCATACCTCTAGCTGACGAAAGCAGCCAGAGCTGTCAGTGACATCATTCGCTGTGTTGCCACCCTCCCAACCCATCCAAGCTACGCTGATGGAATAAAATAAAATACAAGACCATGTCTCCTGGAGAAGCTGGATGTGAAATATTATATTTATTATTATAAAATTTAGGTGAACTGAAGGCTCAGGTCAAACGGCGTAAAGTTGCAAAGTCAAAGATCCTCTTTCATTTGCAAAACAAGCTATATTAAAGACAAAATCAGATTTTGGTGCTGTGGAAATTTGTAGCTGAGAAGGTTGAGATACATTTTTAAATTTATGAGTTGGACCAATTGTAATTGTTTATCCAATTGCATGGCTGTGGAAGAACTTCATGCCTACATCATCACCTAATCAATAACAGCATACACTGAAAAGGCATTACCAATTGTACAAAAACCTCCGAGGAAGATTGATTCAGGGTACAGCTGAGACTTGGCTAGGTCCTATTGTGCTAGGTCACAGAATGAGAAACCGGCATTCATTTTTGCTTTAATGAAGTTAGTGACCCTCTGAAAGGTGACACATTTACCGCCCAGGGGATTTATACACTCCTGTTCCAAGGCTCTGGTTCAATATGGAGAGGACAGATTGACTCCATGTGAGCACTCCAAATATATCCTCACAATTTATAACAGCCGATTTCATGACAGACAATAGTCTCATAATTAAAGTTGACACAGTGCTATTCAATCTGCAATAGCATAGAATGCAAAAAAAAAAAGACTTCAATGGGCATCATTTTTGGAGATTAGGATTTTATTAGTTTTGTCAGCTAATCAGAATATAACTTAAATTTTTGAATGTTTCATGATATAATAAACAAGCTAGACAAAAGACTCAAAGATTTCTGGAGGAGAAAGTCACACAGTGCACAGACCTTGTATGTGGGGGAAACAGACTGTCTCTCTGTACTCCGGTCTAAGACTGCTTAATTATTTATAGCATTCTTACTTATGCAAATATACTAAATAATTTCTACATGACAGCTTAAAGCCGAAGCCTAAAGGAGTGATGTGATCTCTGGACAAGGCCCTCTCTTTCCTTTACATGGCCTAGGAAACATAACGCTGCAGGCTCCTGGTTGCCTTGGTGCACACTGTTTTACATTCTAATTATCTGGCTTGACAGGCTTTATTGCTGAGGCTTAATGCTCAGGTCTCATCTCAGACTCATTCCACATGTGATGTCAGTGCCAGGATAATGAGATAAGATAGTTTGAGCGCGTAGCATTGCCCAGTCGGCTCCTTGGTCAGTTTTCTTCCTCCCTTACATGATTGCAACTTAAATGCCACCAGAATTAAACACATTTGTTCATTAAAACCAAATATGCTAAAAATGCTCGGACATTCCTGGTAGAGTTCTGACACGTCTAGTATTTGCATTCTGCCTTGGTTAGATGTGGATTTTGACAGAGGACACAGCTTTAAGGTATGCCACATTGACATCAATAGAATAAACAATTGTTAAAATAAACAATAAACTTTGTTAAAATGAGCATTGAATATTAAATGCAGCAAAATCAGTCCTAGACACAAACATAAGCTATTATTTTAACTAATTAAGCTACAGGGAATTCCTCACATATTGCAGGTAAACAGACAGAGTCATGGGAATTCCAATGGAAATTAAATGTCCTTCTGGTGTTCTTGTCATTATAAGTTCAAATGAAACATTTATCATTGACTTTGATTTTACTGAAAGGCTGACGTTTTGTGGGTCAACTACAAATAAATTCTCAAATTTTTACTGTTTGTTTTATGATTCCTCAGTTCATTAGGTACTATTGCAGCACTTGGTAAAGTCATTATTGCTGCACTTTGTATTATGTATTAGTATTTATGTTTTCTTGTTTCTCTGTTTTGTAGCCATTGAGGTGAATCTGCAGAAAGCCTTGGCTGAGGCATCTGAGACCTGCACCCAAGAGTGTCTAATACTGGGCCACTCTGACAGCTGCTGGATGCCCCCAGCCTTGGCCCAGTTCCAGGGTCCTGGTAACAACAGCCCCACCTCCAGCCCTACCTCCACTGCTATCACTGGTACAATGCCCACATTTAGCATCCAGCAGAGCTTTGCCCGGGGAGCCAAAGCTAACCTGGGGGGTCTGGGTGCCTTGGATGGCCGTCACACACTGGGCAGGTCTGTGCCCAAAAAGGATGAATTGGACAAGGGGATCAACCGGCCGCAGTTCTACAACACTCTGGACAGACACTGCAGTAGTAAAACGGAGGAACCCGTCAAGGTCATCCCCCTGGCAAGTTTTTCCTGCCCTGAGCAGACCACCGGAGGCAGCGGCACTTTCTTACATGAGCACCAGCTGTAAGAGAAAAAGACAGATCTGATGCGGCCCTGACATTATTGTGACTCTTATCCATAAATGGGTTTTTGTCAGTGACTTTATGAAAAGTATGTATGCGTATGTGTGGTGGAATGCATAATTTCAATAGTTTTGACCAGCACCAGCTCAGTTTTACTAATGAATACACTTCATAGTGAATTTGATAGTGATGATGTTAAGATGCTATTATATGGGAAAAAGCTGACAGCTAATAGGTTTGATAATCTTTGCTTTTCACTCACCAAACATCACTAAACTGAAAGCAGAGAATTTTATTATTGTGTTGCTTAGCTAAGTATGTTTTCAGTTCATTGAGCCTGGCCTTGTTCAACTGTTATCTAAAAGACATGCAAATGCAGTATTTGCAGTTTAGCGTAAACCTAGGTAATGTTAATTATTAGGGCTGGAAAAAAATGCATCCATTCAAGTTATAGTGAAGTACTGCTTGGTATAAGAAGCAGCACAACCTCATTTGGAGGTGGAAAATACAAATTTTGACTTGCCTGAAAGTATTTCAGACGTCTATTTTGGTCAGAGGACTGCAGAAGAATAAAAGAAAATTCAGAAAGCATAACTAGGCCAGTAGTAGATGATGCCGGTATCTTTTACTTTCCATAATTTCATCACGGACTAGTACACATCGCCTGCACACACACGGGATGTTTTCATATGGTTGTTGCCACTCTCATTTCTGCTAATTCTATTAAGAAAATAACACCTAGTCTTTCAGTAGCTCAGCCTGAAAGGCAGAGACAGATGTTCTTGGGAAACATATCCATTGTTTCCATTCATTTGTTTTGTTTCTCACTTTTTACACTCAGAAACACTCAAATGATTATCAGCTACAAAACCAATTATTAATATGACAGTTTATTTTTATTTATCTCAATAACACCTCGCACAGGTCTGGAAGTTTCTTGTAGAAACTACAGCTTCAAACACATCCTCTTATATCATTAACAACACTTACTGTTTCTTCTATATTTCTGTTAAGTGTGGTTTTCATACAATTCACTTTGGGCTCAATATTTATTACTTTTCATAAATGCATTGAATTTCTAGAGGGCCCCATGTGTAATTTTTGATCTCACTAGTTATTGTAAGGAAAGGCGTCAGCGCTTTTTTATACAGGCTGCCCCTCACTGTGGTACTATCAAATGCGACGCACATCTCTGTCTGTGTGCGTAAATTATACTGATGATAACTGCTTCTGACTAACTTGCTGCTCTAACAGATTGGGTGTAGTAGCTATCTATTGCTACAGCAATTAGTGACATTGCTAATATTCATTTTACTTTCTCGTAATATACAAGCCAGGTGTCTACATCATAAGGTGTATGATTCATGAGATTTTTTTTCTTGTAACATATTGCAAATTGTGAACAACTGAATTTGTAATGAGATGTAATATTCTTGAAGGACGGTGCAAGGCAAACTGTGTCTGCATGGTTTCAGCAACCATGCCTACTTTTTTTTGATACTTAGGGTTTGGACTTATTATAAAAATAATTTATCTGGGGCTCAGTCAAATGATGACTTAAAGGAACAGCGTGTCAAGGACATGGAAAATATTCAGTTTTATTTCTGTAGATCATGAAAAATACAGCATAAAAACAGACTTAAATTAGAACCAATGCAGTCAGAGACTGCAACATCCCGCTACAACCCTGAATTCCAAATTTTACCCAGACCTATTTGCAAAGGTCAAAGATCAAAGCTAGTGCTCTGACCTACTTTCATAGATCAAAACACTTGCTTTGATTTATGGTCTTACTCACACTGGCCTTCTCCCTTGTCTTTCTATCTTATCCAGCTCCTGAGTGTACAAAAGTTAAAATTTGACCTTGACCTAGATTTTTCAAGGTCAAGATCATCATCTCATTTTCATCCCTTTTGCTGCCCGAGTAATGTGTTTTTTGTTTCATCTTTCTATCTGCAATGGGTGCGAAGATATTTGGTGGACAAACGGACAGACATACGGACGGACTAACGGACGAACACACAAACACTGACAATTACAATACATCACCGCTTTGAAGCGGGATGTAATAAATTTTCCAACAATCAAACCCTTCATAGAAAGTTTTTATGTCTGGGAATCCCATTCCAGCTAATTTACTAATGATTTATTTCTCCTCTTGGACTTTTCAGGTCACTCCATTGTAATAATCAAACCCAATGTTAAGAAATGAAGAAATTAAAATTTTGTGTCTCTGGTAAATTTCAACAAAAGTCTTCTTCTCCTTTCCTTCCTCTCCTCCTTCTTCTCTTTTCGGCTTTTCCCTTCAGGGGTCGCCACAAAATTTCAACAAAAGTACGTTTGAAAATTGGAGAGTCTTTTGAAACTGGAATTCATCACAAATGAAAGGTATATACATGTATGCTTTCTACTGTAGGAATGTTCTAAATGTAACACAGCAATCCCCACATTAAGGAGAGTGAGATATCCACATAATATATATGACAATAAACACTTACACTGTTATAAAATATGTGTTTAATTATCTATCCAATCATATGTGTATAGTAAGCACAATATTACTTGTCTGTAACCCTCACTGTGTTTTAATTCACCCTCTGTATAACTCGTATGTAATATGTTGCAGCAGCTACATTAATTGAAAGCAAACTCCTGGAGGGAATATTGATATAACAGCATGAATGTACATGTGTAGGATGTTGCTTTTGTTTTGTTATTTTCTACTGCAGTCCTGTTTTGTTTTACCAAATGCCCCTTAGAGATACAAATCACCCTGTTTTATTTTGCTTCATTTTTTGGACAAAAATAATACTATATGAATGTGCATAAATATAATTCCTATGGGTAAGTAGTGTACATCTATGTCAAATGCTATGTAATGTAACAATATATGAAATGAAATAGAAAAATATAAGGCTTTCAGTTTAAAAAATTAAGTCTTCATTGTTATTTTCAGAGTTCTTAAATTCCCTCTGTCCAGAACTGAAGGTAGTATAACCTACACTAAAAATCAATTTGATTTTCAGAGATTTTATTGTCCAAATGTGCATCATGTTTACCATATCAACCTGCATCTTAATTTGCATGAACTCTTTGGATTTCCACAATGCATTTTGACACTGAACTAAATAACCCATACATCCATTTTTAGATTCAGTGTTTGTATTGATGTTCTACCTGTGTTTGTCTTATGGAAAAGTACAATTGTTCCACGGTGTACACATTCAGTCTGTAAAGTGTACAATCCAATTATGCCTATAGGTTCACACAAATATCTACTGTCTAGTATGCTGGGTTTTGAACTGTACATAACAGTACCCCTAAGATGTGGCGCAATGGTTAAAAGGTGGAAATTCACCTCTAGTAAAAACTAATGGATTTGTGGCTAAATACTGGTTGATAAAAAGAAAGACGGGAACACATAGAAGTGACGAGATGACAATCTCTCTTGTGATGTAAATGATTAAATATGCATAATATTGATGAGAGTTTGATGAATGCTTTATGGGTGATGTTAAATGTGTGTGAAGGAGGGAATGTTGGTTCCTTTGCATGTATGAGCGTGTGTGAGCACATAAGTGTATACTGGCATGCATTTTGCCAGAAAATTTTATGTACACAAATGTATCTTGTACTACATATCAAAATACTTAAATATATGCTTGTAAATTAGTCATCAGTGTGTCGGATAAAGTTTGCTTTGAAAGAAGGCTTCAATGCTTGCCAGCAAATCTGTACTGGTCAGTTATAACTATACAGTCTGTGTTGTCATGCCTTTGTAAGATATCTCATTTTGATCAATGAAAAAAATGACCTCCATATATGAAATTATTTCTCTTGTCATGGAATTTCTCTTGATACATTAAATATTGAGTCCTCAAAGTATACACATGTCATGTGTGTCATTTAGTTGGTTGTTTGCTCTGATGTTGAGTTTTCATATTAGTGATAGATGTGACGTGTGAGCGTGCTGTCGCTGTACACCAATTAAGGCAATTACAAGTCAATGGTGAAAGATCTATTAAATTGGACGTGACATGTCGCCTTCATCATTTCAGTAAATCAATATTCCAGGGAGACAATTCAACCTTTGACATAATGTATATGTGTATGTTAATTGGGAGTGTAAAAGAAATACAACTTGTAATTAACACAGAAATATCACGGAGGCTATACTTATAAAGGAGCTTTACTTCATATCATAGCATGTCTACTTCGAGTTGGAATTAATATGGCTATACTAAATTGCCATAGCATAGTAATGGAAATACTACTGTTTCAATTACTGCAAAATAACTGCAGGCCTTTTTTTTTTTTTATTGTTGAATGATTTAATGTCATAGGGGCCGGAGCCTTTTTTATTTATATATTTATTTTAGGAAAGTTTGAAAGTTTGTCCATTAAAGTTAAAATTTGAAAGCAGACATTTGATATTTTTGTTGGAACATATCAAAAGGAGGTGGCCCCAGGGACGACCCAGGACACGCTGGAGAGACTATGTCTCCCAGCTGGCCTGGGAACGCCTTGGGATTCTTCCGGAGGAGCTGGACGAAGTGGCTAGGGAGAGGGAAGTCTGGGCTTCCCTGCTTAAGCTGCTGCCCCCGCGAGCCGACCCCGGATAAGCGGAAGAAGATGGATGGATGGATGGATGGATGGATGGATGGATGGATGGATATTTTGGATTTTATCACGATGCTATTCTGTAGCCATAGATGTGCTATGCGCACATGGCATTTCATAACAATTGAATTCTAATTAATCTTGAATTGTAACTTTGCCCTCAGCCCCAACCATGTATTGAATGTCTCAAATACGTGGAACCAATAAATGTCAAGGTAATAACATAGTATCCTTGAGTGGGAAAACTTCTTCAGACATTTGCAAGTTGTAAACATTAAAATCATGACAATTGTTGCCCTATGTCTCCAATTAGATATCATTTTTTCAGTGAAATAAAATAAAATAAATTGGTGAAACAGACATCATACATTATCCGTTATATAAATATCTGCCTAAATCTATGCTCTGAACTCAAAGTCAAAGTCAGCTTTATTGTCAGTTGTACCATATATGCACGACATACAGCACAGATGAAATTGCAGTCCTCTCTGACCCACGGTAAACAGGCAATACAACACAGACAGTACAACAGGCAGTACAACACAGACAGTACAACACAGGTAGTACAACACAGGCAGGACAACACAGACAGGACAACACAGACAGTACAACACAGGCAGGACAACACAGGCAGTACAACACAGGCAGGACAACACAGGCAGGACAACACAGACAGGACAACACAGACAGGACAACACAGGCAGGACAACACAAGCAGTTTTAACAGGCAGTACAACACAGACAGTACAACAAAGGCAGGACAACACAGGCAGGACAACGCAAGCAGTACAACAGGCAGTACAACACAGACAGTAGGTCAGACAGTAGAGGACGAAGTATTAGACGAAACACAAGGAATTGTAAACATCTCTATACACTCCTTAATCCCGTAGGGGAAGTGACGTGTGCGTAGTCTCTGAGTTGATGGGGGGAGAGAGAGATAGGTTGTCAGGTGCTGGGGAGAGGGCAGGGCAGTGTGAGGGTAGAGTTCAAGGCTATGGCTGGGGGCAGAGCAGGGAGGGAGTTGAGCCTCCTGACCGCCTGGTGAAAGAAACTGTCCTTGAGCCTGCTGGTTCTGGCCCGCAGACTCTGCTGCTCCTACCTGATGGCAGCAGGCTGAAAAGGCTGTGAGAGGGGTGGGTGGGATCACCTGCAATGCTGATGGCTTTGCGGGTGAGGCGGTTGTTGTAAATGTCTATGAGGGAAGGGAGAGAGACACTAGTGATCTTTTCAGCTGCTCTCACTATGTGCTGCAGGGTCTTACGGCAGGAAATGGTGCAGGCGCCGTACCACACGGTAATGCAGCTGGTTAAGATGCTCTCAATGGTGCCTCTGTAGAAGGTGAGCATGATGGGGGGTTGGGCTCTCGCTCTCCTCAGTTTGCAGAGGAAGTAGAGGCGCTGTTGAGCTTTTTTGGCCAGTGATGCAGTGATGCGGTCCCAGGACAGGTCCTCGGAGATGTACACACCCAGGAACATGGTGCTGCTGACCCTTTCCACTGCAGCACCATTGATGGTTAGTGGAGCATGCTGAGTGCGTGTTCTCCTGAAGTCCACAACAATCTCCTTTGTCTTCTCCACATTCAGATGGAGATTGTTTTCCTTGCACCACATAGCCAGGCGGCTCACCTCATTTCTGTAGGCTGTCTCATCATTGTTGTTGAGACCCACTACAGTCGTGTCGTCTGCAAACTTGATGAAGAGGTTGGAGCTGGAAGTCGGTGTACAGTCATGGTTTAGCAAAGTGAAGAGGATGAGGCTCAGTATGCAGGGTACTCCAAAATGTTCTTCTCAACTATCATCAAAACAAGTCAGCAATATTTCAATCATTGAAGTCACAATAAATTTAGAGAGAAACTCAAACTACAGATTTGTCATCATAGCAGTTCCTCAGTGTCATCAGAATCAAATTAGTTCAGTTTGAGAATATCAAAAATTATTTTGAGGATATCCTATGAGGCCATCATGTGCTACGTTAGTTCTGAATTTACAGTGGCCTTTCTATATATCATCATCTCTGACCGTCTCCAGTGACACTCAGAAAAATTACATACATTTTATATATGTTTATAATATTAATATATGATATAGTTCATTCATCCTTCCCTGAAAGTTGATGCCTTTTGGGCAGGGTCTACAACAGCCTTCACAATCACCCTGGACTACATGTACTTCCTGAGGCGCTTTCCCCTAAATACTTTATCCACTGCCCATTTAAGAATTTAAGAATACATACCAGTCCTAGGAGAGGAAATCATGAGTGTACAGTATAGTGTAAGGGAGTGATGTTCATAACAACAGAACATGACAGTATCCCTCAGTACCAACTTCTAACTCTGGCAATGCAAAGAGATGTGTAATGTACCTCTTAACAAACAAAAGGGCTTGACGGTGTCATCTTGTCTCAGTCTCCGTATATGTTCAGCCCGTCATCTCCTGAAGAGAGCTAGCTGTGACTTACCCTATCAGGTTCCCATGGTAATTGGCTAATAATGAGATAGAGACGGTGCAGAGGATGCCACCAGTGTCAAGAAGAATGCACACCTAACCATACTAATCTGCATTTCTTCTAATTGCTGTTTTTTAAAGAGAAATAACTTAGTGCACTTAGCAGTCAGTACTTGTTTTTCCCCACGTGTTAACAAGCCAACTTATTGTAATCCTACAGAGTTCTCAAGGTGTCATCTGTTGAAGTGTCAAGAGAACATATAGGGATTGTCAAACAGTACACTAATTTCAAATTGTAATTAAACTGGCCATCAGATACCTTGAGGCTGTTTAGTCAACAGCAGGATACTAATTACTATAAGATGACCTTTTGAATAATATTTGGTGAATTATTCATACTTGAGAAAATTGCTTCAGAGACATGCCAACGACATCTAAGGGAAAGCAATGTGTACACAGAGAAAATTCCCCTCAAAGATTTTAGACTGGCCATGAAAATGAGGTCAGTAGACGGATGAAGTTGTACCTTTTTGTGAGACAAAACGAGATAAGCTCTGAAAAATGACAAAATGAAAATATTTCCACCAAGAAAAAGTTACTGACCAGAGAATAGACAGATTAATGTAGAAAATAATTTGGAGAGAGAAAAATAGTCTGTCTTGGAGCATCTTGAGAACCAATATCATCCTGGTGTGGAAGTTGATGCTTTTTTATAATGGATTTAACTCTGCTGTTTGCTCAATTGAACATTGTAATAGATTATTGCATTATCTTTATTTAACAATGAGCAATTTTTATTTACATATGACACTGACACCTGTGCCTGGTGGTGTGAGGATTACAGAAGATTATTTCCAAATAAAATTAGACACCAAAATCCATTAAAATTCATAAATAACTTGATCTTTCATTTTTAGCTAAACAGCACCAGCATCCTAACTTGCTCACACTTACCTCTGTTAAAGTGTCACTGTTAATCTACGATTGGTTTTGTAAAGAATATCAGTTCCGCTGTAGGTTCTTGGTAATATTGCAACTATATAAATAATGACTTGTATGGTACACTACAAAATGTAAGGGCATTGCTAAGGTCAGTGAAATGAATTTCAAGGTGAATAAATGTTGATAGTTAAATCAAAATACATGAAAACCATAAATTGTAACCTTATAACGGCACTACATGAAAAGCCAGGGTGCCAGCATAAAAACTCTAGATCCATTAATAACAAATACCCCTCTTCGTTTCTCTCAGGGTTTTCCTGCCTTAGTGAAAAATTAAATAAAAGAAGATGATACATATAAAGCTCTGGATTTCCTGATAAGTTATAAAGAGAAACTAAATTTGTATCATGCCCCTTTCGCTGTGAGGAAGTACATCAGAGAAAATGCTTCAACTGCGACTTCTTTTCACAGGGCATGGACTGTGGCTGACAAGTCCGTTCACGTTCAGCACACATGCTGCTTTCCTGCAGTAAAGGCAGTAAGTCCCTGAAGCTCTTCCTCCATGAAGTTTATTGTCAGTGTCTGCGACGGAGGGACACCAACCAAACTCCCCCTTCAAATCCGGAAGATCAAACAAAACAATACTGTTGATTCAGTTTGTTGTGCTTGTGGATTGAATATATACTGTAATCATTTTTAGAAGCTGTTGTTAGAAGCTGTGTTGTTGGTGAGTTAATTTATGTGTTAATGAACCCCTCTATCTATCTGTCTGGCCGTCTGTCTATCTATCGATCTATCTATCTATTGAAATTTCATAAGGTAATGAGTGGAAGCCATTGTTTGTGGAAGCCAGAGTTTTTAAAAATATAGAATATTGTGGTGTACTTTGAAAAACTGGCATCAATACCATACATTGTTGTATTTTGGGGCCAAACTATGCAAAAGTCTTTTATGAAAAATACAATAATTTAGTTCATTTTAAAGCAGTAATATTTTCACCAGACCTAATTTACTTTCCAGTGCATCTATTGAACAATGCTGAGCAAATGCATGTCAATTTGAAAGAGGCAACAGCAGGAAAAAATCAATGCAGCAATTATGTGCACAGATAACAGACATCAAGGTGTTATTTGGAGTGACTGAAAAGAAAAGATTACTTAAGCCAATTTAAATCACGCAAACATTTCTTACATGGTGCTTCTGACATGGAATTAGGGTCTTTATGATTCTATTCTTTTTGTGTATTTCAACAGATGAATTAGAAATATTTTCCACCATCTAATCATGAGATCCTACTTAATTCAAACCAACAAACAGTGTTTAGCCATTTAAAAACGTCCATTCACTTCTGTATTTGAGTTCATCCATTGGTTCAGCATTGCTTTTGGTGTTCTGGTCCAGTTCTCGTTCACACTGATACGAACAGAGCGCAGTGACCAGAAAGTTAAGGAGACCTGCAGGTAACCCTTACGTTGGTCGAACTTTTGTCAGAAATCAACTTCAAAAAGATTCCACAGCATGAATAAATTCATGGATTTTGGTTTGAGAACTCTGAACTCACGAACATAACTTGTACAATAATGATAAAGTTCCCATTGTGTTGTTCCCACCACACACATTTTTATGGGCATCATATGACATTGTGCATGTCATCGGCGACAAGCACAGAAATTTATAAGAGCATTTCACTTCTGAATCAAAGAGCTTTTCCTTGCTGATGTGTGTTTGGTTACCATGGTCATCAAGCTGCATTAACATATTTATGGTTTATAAAAATCCATCAAGGGCGGCACGGTGGCGCAGTGGTTAGCGCTGCTGCCTCACAACACGGCGGACCCGGGTTCGAGTCCTGCTCTGTGCGGAGTTCGCATGCTCTCCCCGTGTCTGCGTGGGTTCTCTCCGGGTTCTCCGGCTTCCTCCCACCTCCAAAAGCATGCGCTTCAGGTTGATTGGCCGGTCCCAAATTGGCCATAGGAGTGAGTGTGTGTGTGACTGGTTGTTTGTTTGTTTCTATGTGGCTCCGCGGTGCATTGGCGTCGTGCCCGGAGTGTCCCCCGCCTCACGCCCTGAGACTGCCAGGATAGGCACTGGCTACCCCGCGACCTGCGTTAGCGGATTAAGCGGGTTGGAAAATGGAAATGGAAATGGAAAAATCCATCAAAGATCATTTCTTGAACAACAGTAAATTAATCAGCAGAGTAATTTATCTTCGCTTCAGTGTTTTAGTGACATCTGCCGTCATAAACAACTTTGGTGGGTTTGTATGTTTTCATTACCTCAAACTTCTCATTTTGTAATTGAGCTGACACCATCCTTTCTTTGTGATCTTGGCCCCTTTGTTTTGTCCCTCGTCAGAGCATGATTTCTTTCCTTCACACGTGCAAACAAACCAATATTTGGAGGAAAGCGCTCATGGTTCGAAAACAACAGCTCAAAAGAAGCTAAGTGTGAAAACAGACAGAAAGAGAGAATGACATGAGGCGAGCGTGGGAGGAAGAAAGACAGGAAGACAGAGACACACGCGCGCACACACAAACACACACCCATACAGGCACTCACACACACACACACGCACACACACACACACACACCTCCTTCCTTCTTTTACCTGCTGGATAAAGGTCACCTCTAGCTCTCCTAATGTTTGCAGGTGTGTCAGAGATCTGGATTTGATAACTAGAGGGAGTTTAGAGAGCAGACATTTGACAAGCATGACAATGCTCTGACAGCCCTCATTGGGCCATGATTAATGACTGACATCCTTGTCGCCTGTCTCCTACAGAATGCAAATGCAGCTCCAAGAGAAAATTAAGCTAATGTGGCCCCTAATGTCATGCAGGAAGTAATGCGTACAGCGAGAACATGATGGGACTTTTTGCTCCTGAAACAAGTCTTTATTATAGAGAAGCCTATGGAGATGATGAACAAGATGCCGCAGTGTAATTGAAACAGACTGGCAGCAAATCCTTCTCATTTGTAGTAACACGTTGACATTTATCAGTGAGTCAAGGGATGAACGCAGTCGATATTTGGAATCTAGAGTTGAAAAGTCACTCCTGACCCAGCTCCCTTACTTCACGCAATAATTATTTTCCTCTCACTTTTTAAACACATTACTGAAATAGGTCAATGGTTTTATTCCTCACATTATACAGTGGACAAGAACAGGAATGTTAATGAATTTCAAACGTTAACTCTACTTTTGGTTCTTGGAGACAAGAACACCAAATGTTTAAGCATTTTTGCACAGGTTTGACTTTGAGCAGGTGTTCTAGGTTCAAACAGCTGGTGTCAGTTCTTAATAAATATGCATAACCTCTAAAATGCATTGACATTTGTCGTTTTGACTGCAACCACTGACTTTTTGTTCTCAAAGGCAGCAAGGTTGATGAAAGACTTTAACTGGGCAAAAGTTCAGATTAGATGAAGTGTAACACAAAAGAATACATTTCATGGAAATGATGAATACGTTTTCAACATCCTCCATTCCCATAACCAGAATTTTGTCATTGCTACTTCACTTTGTCGAACTGTTGTATGTGTGTGCTATGCACTTAGCCCTGATGTTTCATTCAGCTTTTCAACAACACCTCACTAATTACTTTATCAAATGAGCAAGTACGTTAATGAAAGGAATCAAAAAGCACAGCCACCCTTTTCATGTAATGCTAATCACACTTAGCATTTCTACAAGAAAACATACATCCATTCTAATATTTTTTTCGACGTTAGTGCTCTTTTTTCAGGGACGTAAGAGTTTTGACACTGTCAAGTCACACTGTGTGTAGTGCTCTCTGATTGGTTGAAAATGGCACCAACTGAAATAATAAAGATAAGAAAATGATAATTACAGCAGGACAATATTCACTCATATGTTGTCACACACCAAAACACAATGAAGGAGCAAACTGTAAACTATCAAATCCACTGAGGCAGAAGGAGGAATAATTGTCATAAACTATTGTTGGGAGAAGGGGAGGGCTCTTTCATGACATCTTCCCTCTAATGGGAGTAAATGTCAAAAATCAGCACAGCTTTGAAAAATCACTGACATTACAAACACAAGCAATTATGAAAAGTGTGTTGTTGTTGTTGTTGTTGTTGTTGTTGTTGTTGTTCTTTTTTAAGAAGAAGATGTACCCCTATGGAATAATGAGCAAATTAGATTTTTGTTACTCCCAAGGGCAGACAGATCTCCATGTTTCCTGTGAAGTTCCTTGTTATCCTGATTGTATAATAGATATTATCAAGCAACAGTGTTGCATTTGGAGCACATAGGCATGAGTCTATCTACAAAAGCAAGAAAATACCAAGTGACATTGTAAATTTGCTTGTATTTCACTTTGGCCACTCCTTCATCAGAGATATTAATGAAGCCCAGGGATTAAGAGAAAAAAATTGCTTTGACGTGTATCTGTGATATGCTGGAGCCTGTGGGATGTGAACAAACAGTTCTTTCCAGGTGGTTTGAGTGATTTCCTAATCCCCTGTAGCTAGATGATTGCAGAGCAAGGTCAGTTTGAAGGCTCAGACTGATTGAGTGCTGTCTTTGGTCCAGGGTTCACTCAAGCCTCTGATGCCATTAGATGGACAGCTGCTGAAGATTCACTTAGGAGTTTTCTGCTTGAACCAAACCTCTCAAAACTAAATGACTGATGTTCCAGTAATCAGAAGGACACACTTCTGAAAACATGAACAATCAAAACTATGGTCTGTTAAAAAACACATAACTGTGTCGTCATCTCTAACTGCTTCCTTTCCAATAGTATTGTATGATTTTTTTATCTGCATGTTTGCTGATAACAAATGCTTTCTGTTCAAAAAGAGGGGTGGGGGAGGGGGGCTCGGGTGGAGAGAAAAAAATCCTGTCCTCACCATTGTCAAGCTGTGTTCTCTACCTTGTCTTGTTTCCTGGGGTTGAAATTGGATCACCCCCTACCACTGTGTACATTCAAATAGCAAAGGAAAGTGTTGTTTTGTATTTCAAACTCCTCTAGTCTGCCGCAGAAATCCTTTGTGTGGACATCTCTGTGACAGCTCTCTGGCAAGTTGTACGCCTGTGTGTCACAAGCTCCCTAAGCTAACTGACTGTTTGGATCAAGTGGGAAGAGGCAGAAATCCCAAAGAGAACAAAATAGCAGATCCCAGCAGCTTTCAGAGCCGATACTGTGAGATTTACTTGACTAGAGCAGGAAATCTGTGTGTGTGTGTGTGTGTGTGTGTGTGTGTGTGTGTGTGTGTGTGTATGTGTGTGTGTGTGTGTGTGTGTGTGTGTGTGTGTGTGTGTGTGTGTGTGTGTGTGTGTGTGTGTGTGTGTGTGTGTGTGTGTGTGTGTGTGTGTGTGTGAGAGAGAGAGAGAGAGAGAGAGAGAGAGAGAGTGTTTGTTTGTGTATTTGTGATGCGGTGAGGCATAGGTGTACTTTGGAAGTATGTGTAATGTCAAACAAATAAGAGTCCCAAGATGCATTATGTTTCCGTAACGATGATGTGGTGATGCTTAAAGGTAGCGTTAATATGCAAATAGGGAAAATGACAAACCTGTGATGATTTTGTTTTCTTTTAAAAGGCGAAGGCAATGAATGACTAACTTTCCTTCAATTTTGCATGAGGGCTTTAAAGTGTCAAGCTTACTACTTGTTGCAAAATGCCCAAAACAATATCACAATATTTACAGTATTATGAGAAATTCAAGCCAATAGATAAATAACCATATACACAAAGTATTTATTCAAATCATTTTTAGAATTATTTCTGTTGAAAAGCATTTATTACTATTCCATCATTTTTAATTGTTCTGTAGTTTGAATGCTATAAAAAATGCAATTATCATTTTTATTGATTAATACATTCACTTTATTCCAACCATTTTCCCCATCTGACACCCAAGCATCAGATGTTACTGATCATACACTGCTTTGTTTGCATTTAATTTTTCACCCCTCTCTTAATCCTCTAAACCACACATGGGCATGCTCGCTCCTCATTCGCAGGCGACTGAGCTTTGAAGAAATGGGCCGAATTGGTTACAGCCCAGTGAACACTCCACATCATTTAATGTATTCCTGTCTATTACCACTTTTGTTCAGACACCTCATTCTTTTTCACCAATATATTAGGGGGTCATTCAATAACTAACACCTCTCTTCCATACCATAGCCACGTTTCTGTTACTGTTTGAGCATGTGTCATAGCTGAGAAGCCTGAATTGCAGGAGATGGATTTGCTGACAGAGACATGTCATCACTCCTTAGGCTGAGGATCACGTAAGAAATGCAGCACTGTAAAGGTGTGGATGCCTTGTCACTTTCATCTGAGGTAATGGATCACAGTAGACAACAGCTGATGTGTGCAAGTCAATTGCAGGGGGCGGAGGGATAGTGCATATTCAGATAAAAGATCTCCAGCATCCGGCAGCAGTCGCTTTAGATAGGCATCATGATTAACATGAAATTAAGCTGACAGAAGCATTCCTCTCTGGAAATGATTTGTCAAAGCTGACTATGTGGTATGTACAACAGCAGAGTGTCTTTTTATTTTAAAAAAATGAAATTAATCATTATAACTTAACAGTTTTATCTCTACCATCGTATGTCTGGAACACCAGAGGAGAAACAACTAGCTGTGACAGTGCAGGTGCACAGAATGTTGGACATTCTGACTGGAAGAAAAAAAGAAAAACAGGATACCCTGGGACATCTCAAATGCCACTTAGCATTCGAGGGCTTTGTGATTCATTAGTAGCCCAGCAGACTGGTTAGACAGAAGCATCTGCTATCTGGTTCCAGTCCTTATGCCATCACTGTCATACATAATCACATACAACAGGTGGTTTTACAGCTACAGGTACTTTGCCATCCAGCTTGCTGCATTAACTTCCATTATTTTGCCATTCTAAGCTGGCATCACTGATTTAATCATTATAATGTATAATTCTGAGTGAGCTACATAATCTATGTATGCATCATTTTTGTCCTAGTATTTAGCTCCAAATTCACTGAATGATTCTTCATCAGATGTCCAAACAGGTATCATTACAGGAGAAGATAGTCAGAACCATGCCACTTAAGGCTTCACCGATCCCAAAAAATAGTTTTAACAGAACTAGACATAACCAGTGACTCTAGATGTTTTTGGTCTTTTTAAAAGTGTTGGTATATGTTTGTGAACATTACTAAACACCTGCAGTTTTAGAAAAATGTTGAAATGAAGGTACATTTTGGTATTTTTTGGGGGGGAGAAAAAATAAAAATATTAATTGGCACTAAAATATCTGGGTCCCTTCTTTAATAATGCTGCACTTAATCAGATAATCGTCATTTTTGCCTGCACTTTAATGCTAATCATTATAAGATTATTTTCTCTATGAACCATAAAATAATTAAACATACAAAATATTTTTGCATTATGCAACAACATCACCTAAATATCACTAAAATCATAAATCAGCCATAAATCAAATTTTATGGAGTGTACAATACATTAAGTTGTATTGATTGATTTGAAATGTGTTACTCTTGTAGTCAGAATTTTGAGGACCCAATGTAGTATTTATGTTGACATACCACACTAGCAAGCAGGGTAGCATTTGTATAATATTGTATTTACACAGAATGGTTTGGTTGGTCAAACAAGCTCAAACAACCATCAATAAATTCGTCTTTAACCTCATTCACAGTCATCATTCAGGTATTTTGAACCTTTCTGTAAAGACTGGATTGCTATAGATGATTTGTTTCTAAACTGATTGTTGAATGTTTATTGGCTCCTATCAAATTCAACCGCCACCTTTTTCTTCCCACAGTAGCTGTGACACAGGGTGATCTGGAGGTTTGTGACCCATTTCAACACGTCCCACCAACTGTAAAAAGACATGATTATTATCAGAGGTTGTGATCTTGACACTTGTCCTCTTCAAATGGGGAAAATGATGGAAGAGAAATTGGGAGTGTAGAAGTCTCCAGTGGACATAATCACACCATCTTCAGAACATGAAAATTATTGTGAGAACACACAATGGGGAGCATCTGGTAAGAGATCCACAGTTCTGCGGAAATTGCAGGCTGAAATTCATTTTCCCAATGGTTTTAAAATCTATATTTCAGTCATTTTCTCTACTGAAAGCAATAAAGGTATGTGATTTTGGGTAAGTTGGAAAATTAAACATGAATAATTAATATTTACTTTACGTTATCTGCAATTTTGCAAAATCTTGTTAACTGTATTTTTTTCCCAATGAGACTTCCCTTGTCTCTGGTCTTGTGCTCTTTATTTCCAATCCATGCTGTTGAATTTTATTTCTGAAGCACATATTGACAGTATAGTGACCATAACGGTATAGTGACCCTATATGTGTCTAGAGTGTCTGAAAAACTGAGGAGGATCTTCAACAAACACCAGGTTCCTGTGTATTTTAAGCCGGGCAAGACTCTCAGACAAAGACAAAGACTCATTTCACGATACCGATGTTCAGATCTTAGACAGGGAAGACAGATGGTTTGAGAAAGGAGTGAAAGAAGCTATCCATGTCAAAGTGGACAATCCATCGCTGAACAAGGGGGGTGGTCTGTGACATCACCTTTTGCCCATTTACAATCATGTCCTTTAGAAACTCCCAAAAAGAATGTTTCCACAGATTTACCCAGGTGATGTGTCTCATGCTAATGACCCTCATTAGTATATAAAGGCTCGGTGAAACTTGAATTTCAACGACCCCCCTTGACACCCCCTGGCAACCCCATCAATTGCCATGGAGAAGCCAGATGGGTTTCAACTACAGTCATTGAAATGTGAATAGCACTGACCACACCCCACAGGGTTAATAAACTGGGACAAGACAAGCCGCCTTCGGAACTGACAGAGCCTCTTGGATGAGAGAAGAAACATTTTCAAGAAACTTTCTTAAAGTCCAGTAGATTGATTTAAACAGCTTTGGATAGCCCCTGAGCTTTATTTCCATAAGACATATTAGAGGGTCAAGGGGAAATCTTCTTTCTTGATCTCAAATTGCAAAGACACAGTAGCGATTTCAGGGTGTTCAAGTTGAGATGGTGCAAGAGATCTCTCAGGCTTGTCAACCTTTATCTCAGCAAACATCAGAATCCCTATACAAAAAAGCAGAAAATGAGCTATTGATTTTCCGTTTTTCTTTTTCCCTCTCACTTTCTTATTCCCCTCTGGTATTGTCATGCCATCGTCTAAATGAAGGTCAGCATTGGTTTCCCTGTCCCTGACACAGAGATGCACAACAGAAATATAGTAATCTGTGCTGCTTAAAGAAAAGGGTATTGTAAGATGGTAAGACAATCCTTTTATCTTCAGGTCTCATAGGGTTAATTGGCTCAAGACAACTTTTCTCTTCAGAGCAGCACATTTTCCACTATTTGTTATTGTGCACAGTGTCTTGGTATAGGAAATGCACGCTTACTGAAAGAAAGCACACACTTGATAGAACTGATAATACCACTTAATGAGATTATTTGAACTGGCAATGTGCATTGTCTATTAGAAGTTGAATCTAAGCAATATAATAACTGAAAGCAACAAGAGCCTTGACACCAGGAGAGTCAAACTGCTACCTTGGAGAACCAGTAAACATTGTCCCATTCAAAGCAAGCCCCGTTCTATTCATGCTTGTTTTCATTGTACAAATATCCAAAGCAAGATTCCTCTAAGGGACATACATTTGCAGTGGCTACAGAAAGATAACTCATTTTTGCAAGCCAAAGACAACTTGTACTTAAAGATTGCAATTTTCTTAACTGAGGAAAGAAATGTGTTTGAGACACATTATACCAACTTTGACCTAAAAATGAAGTCAAAATTGTGATTTTGTCATCCATTCCAAAATATTAATACATATAGTTTTTTTTATTTTGTGGTGTATTAGTAAAATACTCTAGGCATACTGAAAAGACATTTGCTGTCTTTGTTTAGATTATTTATGACCAGTTTAACCTTCATGTGTCATGAGGTCATTTTTATTCTGGTGTTGCATTATGTAAATACAAATTGGCTTCTCTTCACATTTTGTGCTGTGATTGTCATAGTTATTAATTTACCTCTATTAATGAAATTGAGATTGATCCATTTTTGTACTAGGTGTTAACCTATCAGACTGTCAAGTGCTGAAATCGTGATTTGTAACATCACAGATTTTGGCAGTAGACAAACACGTCTGTTCTGTCCTCTACTATCTGATGTCAGTCTAAACTGAGGTTTTCTCATTAGGATTAGTTTTCTTTTTTTAAAAACTCTTCCATTAGCTGTTGTGTCTGTCTGGAGTTACTCCCCATTAAGTGTTGTAAAATAAATTGTTACCTGTACGAGTCTTCTGTTGCAACGTGGCTGTAATCCTCACAGCTTTCTTGTTATCTAAATCAAGTTGAGCAGACAGTAATAAATTTGACATTTCCCTTCCTCCACGCTCCTTGGCCTACAGTGCAAGCTGATCAACAGTAGTGGTTAGTTTCACCAAATATATCTTTTTCTTGTCATCTAATGAGCTGTGCCAAAGATTCCTGCCGCAATGTTAGATACATCAGTGGGATCAAACACATTCTTAAATATGTGGTGACATTAGTGTATTTGACTTAGTGTGCCTTTCTCATCTATAAATGTATCACTTCCCGAAGGTGAACATATGATACTAAATCCAACTCAGTGAACAATTCAGAAGTCTTTTTGCATATTCTTCATATTTTGTTTATGGTTTACTGAGCAGGTCACTTCCCCTGCTTGTTTGAACAGCTGCTTCAGTGGTGACCCCCTCTCTTCCTAACGGGGTCTAAAACCTACTTGTGTGCTGCTCCCTGTCAAACGCTCCTCTGGTGGTGAGGCCTTCTAGTGACCTAATGCACAGCAGTTACTGGGATGATATAAATAATGTATTCTTTGAATTTAGCCCAACTTTGACATTTTGATGTTTGATGCCCACAGGCTTGGGCTTTAACAATATAGATAGTGCTCCTTCCTCTGTGTGTCATCAGATAAAGTCCGAAAACACAACCAATGCACTCCATATCAAAACTATGAATACAGGGGATATTGTGTGTTCTGTACACTGGCTTCCTCTTTTCTATTAAGTCTAAGAGACAGAACTCTTTGCATACAATTGGATTTTATATAGGTTGGAGATATGAGTTGAAAATATTGTGTTCCATCAATAGAAAGATAAGATAAGATTTCATTGTCACAAAAGGGAGAGAAAACAGAAATGGCATTCTGGAGAGAAGAGTGATAGAAATAATCACAAATAGAGTGAAGGGGAATAATCTATGCTTAAATGAAAGATATAAAATGTGTACGATGTTAAGTTTGAGTGAATCATGTGCAATTTACAAAAATAGTACAATAATTAGATAAAAACATCTGCAGCTCTATAGTGGCACCAGTGCCAAGGGAGAGAAGGAGGTGTTAAACTGAGCTGCCGTTTCTTCCATGTTTTAAAAGAGCAGGGTATTTAAGCCTTTGAACCTTACTCTTAGATTTATAGACACAAACCACAATACCCATAGGCTTAGCTGCTGGACTCGACATGAGGAGCACTCTGTTATGTAGACCTAAGCAGCCCGTGGTGCTGTCTCTCACACAGTCCCTCATTCGTTTCTCTTTCTCCTCCTCTTCAAACCAATTGTGCTATTGTACACATGCAGGCACTCGTATGTTTGCACCACCTCCCCAACTTCATCATGAATGATGACAGGTATCAGTAACTTTTTGCACTTTTATAAATCCAACAACAGCCCCTTAGTCTTACCAACATTTGCCTGCAGATAACTCAAATCCACAGTTTACTCCAACAAACACATCATTAAAAAAACTGCAGAAGGCTTTGAGCAGAATTTCACTTCTGACCATCACATTCCACTATACATTGAATATGCCTGAGTATTTAATTATAGTTTGTATTATTTCTTCACCCATGCAGGCACTGTGGTAATACAATAGAAAAGTTCTATGAACAGTCTCACATTAATTTATGTGCTGTACTCCAGTTTATTTCTGGGAAGACTTTGAGGGACATGCTCTAAAACATTGTACTCTGGCATTTTCTAAGATCCCCCAAGGACACTTCCTCCTGCTGCCAAGACCTGTCAGGTAGCAGCATCTCAGTAAAGGAGTAAGAGGACACCAATTAGAAAAGCATCCTCGACCAACAGAGCCAACGGCACAGCTTGCCACAGGAAGTGTGATGTCTGACTTCCTGCATGGGGTCACAGCTGTTTGCAGGGAGGTTACCACAAGTAGACACAACACAGTACCATTTAGCATCTGATGAGGCAGACCTCATTTGAATAGCAAAGACCCTGTCAGTGTCACCAATAAATTTACATGATTTTTCCCTTGCTACAGCTGGGATCAGAGTGGGTATTTTGAATTAGGAGAGCATGACACTGTCAAAAGAGCAGGACCAGCTCATTTCAAGTTGGCTTGCTAAGAAATAAAGATCATCACGATACAGTTGTGTACTGAGGAAAGATTTGTATACATAAAGTAAAAATAATATGTGTTGTTACACGACCATATATCTTTTTCTTGTATTCCTTAATTGAGAAATATGTTACATTAAATTTAGTCAAATACTGCACAAACTTTTAAAATTCACTTTTTAAATGAATTTTATGGGGCAATTTCCTGCTAAACAAATCAAATAAAATGTGTTTAACCAATGCTCTTCATTTCTCTTGAACAGTGTGTTTATGAATACAAAACACAACGAATAAATTAATGCATTTTGTTGTACAAATATAAGATCATCAACTATACTGTAGTCTTCAGAAATACAAAAAAAAAAAACTCAGGCAACATGAGATTCTAAGGTTTATTTTTTTAATCCAGGAAAATTTAGTCAAATCAGCATTCTGATTGTAATTCTGTATAGTTTTCTTTAAATCTAAGTTTAAATCCTAGTTCTGACTTTCATCTGACATTTCTAAAATTCTGACTTTCTATGAAGTTGAGTTTAGATAGTTTCACAAATCTTTTAATATCATCATTCTGACTTTAGCCTCATAACTGTGACTTAATTGTCAGACTTATACTTTATCTTACTTTGACGTCATAACTTCTTTTTTCAGAGCTCTGTAAGAGAATAAAGTCATAAATGTGATTCTCCCAGAAGGCAGAAAAACAAGCTGCAGCTAAACATTGTCACTCACATCAACAAAAGGTGGGAGCATTTTAGACAAGAATTGAACAATGCATTGCTGTAGAATCTCTGCAAACATGACATGTCATATCAGACCAGTACAACTGCTCTGCATGAGCATTTGAAATGAAAGGGGAACAATACAAAACGTTGAAAGACTGCACAGACTAACGTCCTGATGACTTTTTAAACACAGAGACATGTTTAGAAAGTACTGATAGTGTTATTCCACTCCTAACTCAAATTAAGTTCATATTTTCATCACCAATAATTTTTGCAACACGATTTTTTAATTAATATACATTACCCGTAGAGTTCGGGTGTGTTTGTTAGTGTGGTTCATTGTACACTCATAAAAATAATACTGCATAGTACTTAATTCAATCAGTGAAACAGTTTTACACTTACAATTATTGAGTAGATATGAAAGCTCTCAAATCTTTTAAAACAAAACCTGAGTCATGAGTAAATCTAAGTAACATTTTCTTGTACGTCTGAACAAATTGATTTGGTTCAGTTACCTACATAAAATTGAGTAAATGTAACTGAAAAGATTTTTTAACCATATGGAAAACCTGAGTAGAAACCACCAAACAAACTGAGTAAATATAATTGAAGACACTTGTAAGTAAGAAAGTCCACTTTAATGTCCCTCATGGGGAAATTATCTTTACACTCTATACTACACTTTGCATGTGGTTACATTTGGGTTAGTCATGCATACACACACATAGTTGAATAAAGGTCCCTGAACACAACACACTAGGGGCCTGTAGGCATGCCATTAGTAACATCACACAAAGAACAGTAGGGGGAGGCAGAGTGACGGGTCGCGCACGGGGTATCGCACCACAAACAAGGGGTACGACGCCTTGCTCAAGGGCACCTTGGCAGTAGCTGGGAGGTGAGCTGACACCTCCCACCGTCAGCTCACACTCAGAGGGATGTCCTGGCGGGACCGGGATTCGAACCACTGATGGCTGGGCGATCCGTCTTCAAGAGGTCCGCTCTATCGCTGAGCCACTGCCAGAGTGACCAGCGTCCCAAAATCCTAAAAAGGCGGACTTGGTTCTCTTCTGTTTACTTGATGTTTTTAAGTTGTTAGTTACATCTCCAATAAAATTGAGTTTACTTGTTTAATAATTGCACTTATTAAAATTAACTGATATTTTTTAATATATTCTCAAAAAGGTTAGTGAAACATACACTTATTATTACAAATATTTAAACATGTAATCTGTGAGTCAAATAATACTTTATTTTAAGTAAGTAAACGTAATTTACATGTGTCTATTTCACACAAATATTCCTGTTGGAGTTTTACTAATTAATTTTGATGTAGTCAAATCAAATACTCATCATGATGATATTCAGAATTTTTACTGAGCATGCATAACTATATATTACTGTCACATTTACTAGATCCTTGAATAATTTTTTAGAGTGTAAGCTCTACAGAGTTAATGAAATGATTTACTCAAGAAGACTATAAACAAATCAACCAGACTTGTTTGTTTGTTTTGTTTATTTTTTATTCTTCTGTTTTACTTACTTTGTTTTTTGTTTGTTTGTTTTGGTTTTGGTTTTTTATTTCAACTGTCTATGACTATGCAGTACAAATGAATGATTTACTTCTGTAAATATGATCAGCAAGCAGTTTGTAATGAGTATTTTTGAGAGTAAGGGGGTAGGATTTTAATAAGTTTACACTTCTTCCTACTCGTTTTCGGATAGTGCTCACACCATTCTGGTGTATTTATTATTGTTTGCTATTGTTATTTTGTTTTGTTATACGTGATAAATGAACTTATTCATTCATTCATTTATTCATCCATTCACTTGCTTTAGCTTGGTTAAAGATGTTTCATCTTTCATCCAAGTGGTTTATTCAGGCCTGATTGATTGGTACACGGTCCAAATACCTAAACTACTATAGGAGCAGCAACGAAGCAAAACACCAGTGACGTGCGGCTTCACCTGCCATTATGAAAGAAAAAAATGAAAAATGGAAGGAATAAAATTAAATGGTTATATTTATCCAGAGATGTGTAATTTAAAGTTATTTTCCATTTAACGTCACCAATTTTAGATTATTTTTACTCAAAATAGCTGAATTTTCACATTCACTGCTGAAATACTGAGAAGAGACCTGCGGTGAGACACCTGCCAGCTGAGCTTCACCATGGATTGTGCAATGGCTCGGCCAGCAGTGCCGGTATGCTATACAATGACACCGTAATTCTATCTCTCCATATGTTGCTATTAAAATGTTCAAACACGTTTGCTATATGAACTAAATTTCCATAATTTAACTAAAGTAATCAGGTTCTTCTCAAAAAATTAGCATATTGTGATAAAGTTCAGTATTTTTGGTAATGTAATGATAAAAATGAGACTTTCATATATTTTAGATTCATTACACACAACTGATGTAGTTCAAGCCTTTTATTGTTTTAATATTGATGATTTCAGCAAAAAACTAAAAAAAAAAACCAAAAACCCCCGTCTCAAATAATTACCATATTTCATCCAACCAATAAAAAAAAGTGTTTTTAATACAAAAAAAAAGTCAACCTTTAAATAATTATGTTCAGTCATGCACTCAACACTTGGTCGGGAGTCCTTTTGCAGAAAGGACTGCTTCAATGCGGGGTAGCATGGAGGCAATCAGCCTGTGGCACTGCTGAGGTGTTATGGAGGCCCAGGATGCTTCGATAGCGGCCTTTATCACAATATGCTAATGTTTTGAGAAGGACCTGTATAATGTGCTGTGTTTGTCAACAACTGTATGTGTGTAACATCTTTCTCAAGTTGAGCGGTCCTGAAACGGCTGGGAAAAGGCACAAAGTGAGGCACGCAGTTATCGTGCCTCATGGTAGGGGGCGCTGTTCATCGGCCGCAGAAGAAGTGACAGCAAACTACAATCTATAGTCAGCCAGTCAAGTGCAGCCATTCGTTTTCCATTCGCCTTGCCTTAAAATAAAAATGTAGGATCACATATCTCAACTCAAAATTTTTCGATGCTTCTGTTCAGAAGGAGCTGCGCATGGACTTCATTTATAAGTAAACGTAACATATAAACAAACACGTAGTTAACAGCATAATGTTTTTTTAATCAAATGTGCTTATTTGTGTGTTATAGTTTGTATAAACCTCACCGCACGTCACTGCAAATTACCAAAACCACCAAGTAATAAGTCTTGTTAAAAGTCGTTACCATTCATAAGGAGGTTCTTGCTTCACCCACCCTCATATGAGCTGTTATGTTGAGCTGTCCCCTGGTGTGAATGGTTGTTGTGCTTTCTGGGGATGAAGGTCAATACTGCGTTGTATGTGGCTGATTGATGGTGTCTTAATCCTTCTCCTCTGTTCAGAGATGGTTTGTCTACTTTGATAAAAATGGCTTTGTTAACTCCACTCCCAAACCATCCATCCTTGGAGGACTGGCTAAAACCTGGACATTACTGTCCTCAAAGGACTAGCTTTTGTCTTTCAGGTGCAGGTGGAGTGCTGAGTCTAGTCCAGAAGAGTTGACTCCCTGTGTTGACTCAAACGCTTGTGAAATGGTCGTTTGGCTGTACAAGCCACTGCATTCTGCAATGGAAAGTGTTCATTACATTTTCCTGTTTGTAGTGTGGTCTTTTTGTCCTCTGGATGGACCAGCTTCTGTCTAGGTGTGTTCAAAGGTTTGAAATGTATGGAAATTTTGTGTTTGCTTAAAATCCTCTTGATTTTTTCTAAAATATTAGCAATGTAGGGTATAAGAACAAGTTTCTGTATTTCCTCCCTCTCCTGTTCATTCCTGTTTTTTCTTGTCGGGTTTGTTAGTCTTGACAAATACCCAGTGCAGATAGCCACATGCCTTAAGAGCATTCCTGATGTCTTCATGCTTTACCTTGACCTGGATGGCTGAGAACTTATAGTGCACCTAATTTCAGTTTAACTCTTTGCCTCATGCTTATAAAAAATACTTGTGTCGGTAATTTTGTTGCTCTATATTCTCCTTAGAAAATAAATTCAATAAAGGTTTTAAATCAAATTCATGATTAAAAATAAATGAACCCATTTCTCTCCTGTTCCTGTCCTAGTCGGTCTTAACTAGCCCTGATTTGCTATTTACTTTTAGTGCTGGACGTTGGATTTAGGCAGTGATGAGAAAGCTGCACATGGCAATACCAATTCAAACCAATATGTTTTTGCACAAATTCATGTAGGTTTAATGGAAATGTGTTGCTGGGTCAGACTATTAAAACGGTATTGAGGAGATGTAACATTTCAAATGATCATTCAGCTCTTCTCTGACATGTTATTTTTGGAAGGACTTCAGCAGGATGATAGTAGTGATGAAGTGATAAGTGACTCTATTTCAAAGAAGCTGTTGAGCATGTAAAATAATGTATGTTTTATATTGAAAAAGACCACTTTAAACTAAATCAATCAATAGCAAAACACGTATCTTTAGCCAAGATGGCAAACAACTGGAAGCAGGATGGCAGTGGGAGTGTGCGATTGGCTACTGCTATGAGCAGCTGTCTATCATGCCCATATTTGGGCTCAACCCAATTACATCCTCTGATCCCCAGTTACTGGGCTGATGCAGTCAGACACATTAATCTCCCTGGCTGAGTACCATACCATGTGTTAACAGCCAATTCTGCCCCACCTCCGCCACATTCAAGCCCCATGACCTAGGTTGAAAGTTATGCCAATCATTTTGACTCCTTTGACTCTGATATCCCCCTGGGCGTATTGTGATTATGGACAAACGTCTGATGTCTGTGGTAATTCACAGAATGCAGGATGTACTCTTGGTATTCCTTCAATGTTCAAAGATCAGTTCCAACGTATGTTTTTCAGTCTGTACAGGTGTGCCACATTGGATGGGGGATGGGAGGAAATGCAAGAGGTCAAAAACATTTTCAAATCAGAGATACTAACGACAAAACATCCTGAAGCTTTGTCAGTGACCAATTCCAACAAATTATTATCAAAAAGGACAGCTGTAAAGAATAGTTTTTTTTTTCATTCCCCACAGACTATTTCAGAGAAACAAAAGGCACCTTCAGCTCATGGACCATGAGTGAATGTTTACAACTAAAACTAAAACATTTCATTCTTATCTTTTGGCCAACTCAAATCCCATTTATTTTTCTAAAAAAGGGAAAACGCTTGATAATAACGTCTTCTTCAGATTGACTGACCTCTAAAATGTTTGTGTAACTATGACTACTGCTCCTAATTGGATGAATAGAAAGGAAGTCTAATATGAAATTAAGGGTATTTGTTGTATCATGGTCTAAATGATATAAACCTTTGGTTTAGTAAGCCTTTTCTTGATCACAGAGACTAAGGGAGGAGTCAGAGAGTTGTCTTTTGTTACGTTGAGAAAAGAAAGTCATTTTCTTTGAACGATAAATGTCTTTCCAGCATAAATCATGTCCCTGAATCTCTTTAGTAATGGCACTCAATGCAAATTGTTTCTCATTTTCCAATCGCACTAAAGAGACACTGGAGAAGTTTGTACTCAGATCTTGTAACATTTTCCTTCTTGCTAAGTAGAGACAGACATTCACTTATATTTATTCTAAGACTGAAGTCTTTTGTTGGCTGAGATTGTGTCGCATCTGTTAGTACTGAATAAACATGTTTCACTTCAGCTCAAATAACTGCTCAGAGAAGACATTACTTTATAATAAATGGAACATGAAAAGACGACTTAAAAAATGATGCAGCCCTGCTTCCTTTTAATAGGCCTGCTTCCAGCAAATTTTAAGTTTGGTCCAGCTTGCCTCTATTACACACCTTTTTACTTCAGTCTCTAAACACCACATGAGTCATTTACCCAAAGGATTCAGGTTGACATTTAGCTTTGTGTGGGTCCATACTCCATTTATATTCCCATGACAAAGACAGCACCACAAAACACGCAATTCCTACAGGCATATTTAAAAGTCATCTAAGACGCTCTTCTGTGAGCTGCAACCAAATTTATGCAATATTCAAACATGCATTTTTTTCTTACTAATTTTAGTTTGTTAAAAAATAAATAAAAGGAATTCAGAATATATACTATGAAATTATAGATGTCTTCTGTGTTCAGGGTGTATTTTCTCTATGCGAACTTGCTTTCTGTATCATGGTGTGACCTTACCTTCCATACAAAAATAAACACAAGGCACACTGTGTGGATTTTATCGACAGCTCTTCGCTGTGTGATGTCCTCTGCTTTAGCTCTTAGGAAAAAAAAAAACACTAACAAATAAATCTTTGGCAATGTCTGATTTGTGTGCAGGAAAAATCCCATTGTGTTTGTGTTCTACTGGAGTAAAAAGGAGTGTTATTGTGTGCATGTCTGTCTATCTACCCTAAAAGCAGGGGGTATGTTCATGCAATATATTAAGATCAGTATGTGTTTGGTTTGTGTCTGCCTCTGTCTGTGCTGAAGTTAGTCCTTGATGATCACACTGCTTTCATGGCCCCTATGTGTGCTTTGAGCGGGTGATCTATGTATCTCCTCTCAGCTGCCATGTAACAAGCCATGAGGGATTTTGTTCGATGGATGCCCAACACAGAGGGCTCAGTCATAAAATTAACCATCTCACCAAGGTATTGTAGAGGCTGTACATTTTACACCTTACATACAAATATTAATAAACAACTAGTTGATGGAGATGTCTTTCCTCCCATGAGTTTGATTTTCAGAAAGAAACAGGACTGGATTGATGATGAAGAATAAACTTTGTTCATTCTTCATCATCAATCCAGAACTGTTATTCTGTCAAGAATTACAAATATCATTTAAAAGATGTTGGATGTCCAGAAGGTCATAATGGGTGTCATTTAGTTTCATGTTAAACTTTTCCATCAACTATATCTTCTTCTTACAACAGATAAATTATTAAAAGAGGTTACAATCACTGCAAATTATCCTATGTTTGTGCAACCATGCAAAAGGAGAATTAATCAATTAACGCAAGCTACACTGAGTGTAGCTACAGGACCAACTCTATTCAGTCGAGGGTTTTAGTAAATATTCAATTAGAGAACTTACAGCAACAAACTGACCTGTTAAATAAAAACAAACAAACATATAATATGATACAATTTCAATTATTATTATTCCCTCCTCATGAAATTATATATTCCTTATATATACAACGAGGGAAATATGTTTCCGTCATTGTTGATTGACTGGGAAGGTATTCTAAACTGGTGTCCACCCAGTAAATGTTGCAAAAAAATGATGTATCTTCTCTTTAGTCAAGGAGAAGAAAGAGATTGTGCTGTTCTTGTGGTAGTACCTATATTTTCATTTTCTAATAAACGAGCACTGTTTGGTAATAACACAATATTCCCTGCTGTTTTTATTCATTAGTGCCATCTACAATTGTACATTTCAGCATGTTTGCACAACACAGTAACAGTGTCAGCAATGCACTTTTAACACTAGCAGCATAGCAGGAGTTAAAAGTAAGCTTTCATCCTTCGTTTGGATAGGAGGCTGTTTTAAATGCCCCTGGTTTTCTTCCGAGCTCCTAGCCTCAAGCCTATGGGCCTAACAAGCATGATGCTTTGAGGATTGACTTGTGATTCAACACAAATTTACAAGCTGATTGCTATGCAGACACAGAGTAATGTCAAGTACAAAAATATCCTTCTTATTCTTAACAACATTTTTTTGGATGTCCAGAGTCGGCATGTGTTTTTGTATGCTTGTGTGTCTGTGTGAGCATGTATTTAATGGGCACCAGCTGAAACTTTGATGTAATTGATAAAAGGAATCTGTTCTTCTAATCCTAATGGCACAATTCCTTATGATCCTTTATTCACAGACTTGCTGAGGATCAAAGAAACAGAGTTTAGCCCTAGGCGATAAGAGATGTATTAAAAATGAGTTTGAAGGATATATTAACAGGATAAAAATCCTGTAATTTATTCAATTGATAAGTTTGGCATTGCATGTAGTTCACAGAATATTTTCATCATTCACAGATAAAACTGCTCCACTCCTGACAAAACCTAAGTATTCTCTGTTCTGGCCAGAAAAATATTCTTTTCTGTGGCCCTTAATTTGCAAATTAGGAGTATCCAAAACACAGAGGTGGCTGCCGTGCCGTGAAAGAGAGAAAAGTCATGGAATGCATGAAAAGATCCACAGAGCATGGTACAAACTGGTCAATGACTGTGTGTTGGCTGTTTAATTTTCATCGCAAATAAAGCTTTACATATTTACCTTATCTGAGCAATCAAATTAATGACTCAGAATCAGCAGGGAAAGGTACAGCAGATAGAGGCCATGTGTGACAACCATGAAAAACAAGCGGATTAACCAAATCAAGTGAAATTTTTTTCTCTGCCTTTCTATTGATCTCAGTTTCTTCATTTTGAAATTATGGACAGTGGGATCTGGCATTCTTTTCCGGCAGAACCCTGGTTCCAGGATCCCTTGAGAGACAATTTAAGATCTGCTTTTCGCAATCTCCAACAAGCCATTTAGTTTAAAATTAAACAATGTGGACATGGGCTTACTGGTAACCTTTTGATAAAATTGATAGTCAGCACTCATATCTTTGAAACATTAGTGTGATTGGAGTACAACCGCTGCATGTGATGATGTTTATAGGCTTTCACCACCCATAAAAAGACTAATATGAGACATAAACCACATGAAGCACATGTGAATGGTGGATATCTCACTCTGTCTAAGCAGTGTATAACTGCAAATTAACAAGTGATTCCTGTGGCTAAGGATTAGAGTGAGACAAGTACGGGTAAAATAAAGTGCTGCTTCCTCACAGGTGATCTATAGTTTGTCAGCACCAATCAGCCTGAAATGGGAGAAAAGTCCATTTATCTGCTCATGGCTTATTGAAGACGGTGGGCTGCTATTGAATGCCTGAAGACCATAGCTCCTTCCGAGGGCACTATTGAATTGAGCCTATTTATCTTCCTCTTTATCAGTTGGGAATGCACTTTTTGATTTATATGTCCATATGATTCTCTCCATTGCAAAGAATTACCCCACACGCAGCCCTGGGAAGACAGCTCCAAGGAATGAGCAATAGTCACAATGAATATGTCTTAGTGACATCGAGTAAATATCAACAGGAGTTCTCTACTAAACAGATGTTAACGTCGTCACTGCAGTAGTTCCAACAGACTTTAGTGACGCTGGTTGAGAGTTGTGTTATTCTAGCCTGAGAAAAGTACTATATTGTGGATGCTTTGGAATGGAAAAGTCCGTACTCCATAGATTTGCATTTAGACAAGATATCTCAATGTTGATTAGTTCAAACATCATAATTTTTCATAATACTACCATAACATTTTCTTCAAGGCTACCTGTTTGTAGGTGTAATGGTGATACACTGTAATGTTTTAGTCTAAATTAATCCTGGTTTTCTTCTGTGAAAACTGGTGACTGCAACTAGCTCCTACTCCCATCTATTGCATATTCAGCTGCATGAAGTTTTCACCATGGATATAATAAAGGTGATTATAATGCATGTTCATTTTGCTGACTCATAATCTGTGGTAAATTTACTGTTATTTAGTGTGTGTTTGTTTGTTTTTACAATTTATGTGTTAATTGATGTACTTCACCTGAGCTCTTAATGAACAACAAGCCCATGCCAAAACTTTTGGAAGCCTGGAAAGTATAAACATGTTTGGAATGCAGGCTGAAAGTAAGCCTTTCATTGTAACTTGCATAGATTCACAGTATCAGAGGCAGGTATTTACTGAAGGATGGGGAGTCACTTTATATTCAAAGCATGCTGCTTCAAAGAAGGGCTTTTCTGATGTTGTCAATTATCAGTAGTCCATCCTTCCATCTTAGATCAGTTACCAACTTTGTGAAACAAAACAAATTGATATAACAGTTGGATTCATGAAACTGCATATGCACTTAAATACCAGCTGCACTCATGTCATCCAATACACAAAACACCCTCCTCTTTTTTATTGCATGTTGTAATGTGTGTGGTAGCTAAATGCTAAAGGCAAGTAAAATAAAAAGAGTTAGATGTTACCAGGAATGAAATTATTTTCTGGAAAGAGGGAGCAGTAAATATTCTTACATGGGGTCCCACCCTGTATTGTCACTTTTCAACACAGCAGAGCTGATTAGACTGAACTATTACCAAGACAAGCTCAAGGCTTTAATTAGAATTTATTTCTGAAGTATTCTGTAGTTATTAAGAAAACTGGAAATTAAAATTTAGCTGATCCTTCGAGCATCTTTATTATGGCACTAAAAGGGTTCATATCAAGGAGGCATAGCACTCCATGTTTATATCAAATGTAGAACTTTAAAACCTGTTAATCAAAAAAATCAACAGTCATTTGGCAAATTATAGGCTTTTGCAGGGAGCCATCTTGTATAAGAAACCACCTTAAGATATAGATACTCACCTTTATTTCATTATCGGACTATGGTGCGAAGCTATTATGCACAGAGGGAACCATTGGACTACATGCAAACTTCTCTGGGATTCAAACCCAGCGCCTTCTCCCAGTGAGGAAAGTGCTATCAACTACAACACCAACCTGCCTTGGGTTATTAATATAAATCATTTATTGCGACACTCTTATGTGCTAACACGCAGGATCCAGGAACATATCTAGAACTTGTTGTCCTCTCGGCATGTTGTCTAATGGGGAGTATAAAATGCCTAATCTTACACCGTTTTCAAATCCCCTCTAGCGTTTTAACTGCTTCCCGTAATAGTATTTGTATCATTTGAATTTTGAATGTTTTGATGTAAAAGATGGCTGGCACGGTGGTGCAGTGATTAGCGCTTCATCCTCACAACACGGCGGACCCGGGTTCGAGTCCCGCTCTGTGCAGAGTTCGCATCCTCTCCCCGTGTCTGCGTGGGTTCTCTCCAGGTTCTCCGGATTCTTCCCACCTCCAAAGGCATGCGCTTCAGGTTGATTGGCAGTTCCAAATTGCCCGTAGGAATGAGTATGTGTGTGCATGGTTGTATGTCTTTGTGTGTGGCTCTGCGGTGCACTGGCGTCATGCCCAGAGTGTCCCCTGCCTCACGCCCTATACCGCCGAGATAGGCTCCAGCTCCCTGTGACCCGCTGCGGTGGATATAGCGGTGGTAATCTGAAGATGACTGCCTGACTGATGTAAAAGATCAGGTGAGATGTCACAAGGTATCATCAGTCAAGACAGCACGCACATTTGTAGCTAATTGTAGTGCTAAATTGTTTAGCAATGCTGTCATTGAGCTGCCATTGTGACATTTTTTGGAATGTATCTGGTTCTTGTTTTGAAGCTCAACTGCTTTATTCTTCAAATAAATCTCCTTCCACCAAACCACTGCTTCATTTTGTGAATCTGTGATTAAGCCACACACCACCACACTGAATTTTTCAAATTTAGCCCTCTGTGCTGCTGAGCACCAACTTATTGGAATTATTCAAGATTAAATCCTAAAAGAGTAGAATTTACTGCATTGCCATAAAACCAAGCATTACCAAAGAAGCACAATGCATGTTCAGTAAAACAATATGAGATCATAAAGGGTGAACAATAAGGATTCGCGATGGCAGATTAAATGAAAATCAGGGAACCAATAAGGCTTGTATTAATGTACTCTGACACAATGGCTATAAAACAGGGCGGACACTTACGTTTAAACTAACTTTAACTTTTTTGGGTGGGGGAAGGGGGAGTTCAGAGAGACACACAAACCTTATTGAAATTATTTTAGATAATATTCAGAAGAGGTGCTTTCGAATTGTGAGATAACACATTTATTTGAGCATGCATTAAAACAGATAGAAATTCTAATGTAAAGAAATGTAAAATGTCATTTCATATCAAAGTTTTTTTTTAAAAACCTTGGCTGTTTGAAGCACTGCAGAGGTTAAGTGGGTCCAGTAATGGATAAAAGGCACAACAGGTGAAGCCAAAGGCAAAAGACTTAGTATTGTGTTTGCAACCACATCCAACATATATTCTTCTCTCCAGAATAAATCTTGGGCACATAAATGAAAAGCTTACATACAGTACATCTGAAGATTTGAAGGTTCCATGACAAAGTAGTTTAATTGCAACCCTAATCACAAGGTGCAGGACTGAGACGCAAATCGCAGGTCTATGCAGCGTTTCTCTGTCTTCATAATTCCATGCCCTAAGGAATCAAAGCCTTGCTCTTGTTGCCATGGAAACTTTTTACCCTTTACATTTCCTATCGTCAATTGGGTTTTTTGTTCTTGTCCACCTCAGTGAAGCTGAGTTCTGATGGTATTCACCACAGGAAACAAGGTTGTAAGAGCTGTACTCATATAATCAACAAGTAAGACATTATAGCCATTGTTTTCAGGAACTGAACATTGGTTTAAAGGGAAAGGAATGAATAGTAATGTAATAAACATGGGGAAAGAAAAAAAATATTGATTTTAAATGATGAAACTTGGACCACCCTTAACAATGTTTATTAAAACGTAGTGTTTCCACCTGTGTTCTTCAAAATGAGACAAGACATTCAAAATGCCTGCACTGAGGTAATGGCTGTCTCCTACCATAGGTTCTGGATGCAGCTTTTATCTCACCTACATCAGCTGTGACAGCTCTACAGATGTTCTTCTGTATATAGTGTAACTAAAGTGATCAAACTTTTGATAATCATTTGATAATTTATTAATTGCACAATTTCCTCTTTGTGGTTCCTGTTTAATGTGTAAAACCTGAAGCTTGCATAACCATTTATGTTTATGAGTGTACACCATGTTTTCTCCCCAAGCAAATGAAGAAGAACTCTTATGTTCGTCAAGTATCACTTTGAGAGGTTGTTCAGATTGGCCAGCAGACATCAGACGCATAGTGAAAGTGAGTACATACACGATCATTATCTATCTATCTATCCATCCATCCATCCATTCTTTCATCCATCCATCCATGATGAATGATAACTTATCATAACTACTAATAAATGCATTTAAAAATGTTAAAAGAAAGAGAATCTTAAAAAGGTTAATATAATCATTAACATGATTATTTTCTAAGTCTGGCTTTACAGCATGATTTTCCACATCGATATAATCTATGTTACAAAAATTTCACAACCAGACTGAAATAAAGTGTCAGGGAAGCTGTCATAAATTTTCATTAAAAACATGGCAAATACATAGGCTTGACCAGCTTGACTTTTCTGACTAAAACAGCACAGTATTTGTGAATGGTGAAAATTAGTTAATCCATTTACAGTATCACCTCATATAACTTTCAAAAGTAAGATGCCAATGCACATGACAAATAACTAACAAATAAATAAATAAAAAAAGACATAAAACAACACTTGTTTTCAGTCTGCTGTCCTTGGCTATTGGACTTTGTCTTCTACCAATCTCATTCAAATATATTTAACAGAAAAAACAACAAGTGCATTGACATTTGACTGAGGAAGAAGAGGATAAGCAATGATGCGCATCATTGTGTGTATCGTGACTTATGGATCAAGTTTGTCGAACCGGCAGACTTGGTAATCAAAATTCTGATTGTGATGAATAAAAAGGTGATATATGGGTGAAATAACACATATTTTATAAGGGAAATATTATTTTCATAACCCACACTTTTCTTCCAGCCATAGAAACACTGTGTCTCACCATCAAGAGACATGCTGTATCCAGGTACACATTAAGTACGGCAGTTTAACTTCATTTATAATTTAAATACATTTTAACATACACTTCTGCAGGAGACAGCAATAATTTCAAGAGCTCTATAATTAGCATATTTAGCTTCACTGAAAGTAATCCCTTGTAAATGTCAGGCTTGCTGGCATGGGTCATGAAATGTCCAGATGAGACAAACATCCACAAAAAAAAGGAAATAAGCAACCAGGTCCATCCCACAAGGCAGAGCATTGGCTATCACAGGGACCCCCACAAGCTGCCTATTTGCAAGACCCCTTAGTGACCTGGGGCCATATAGATTTTTTATTTGTGGTTCACTTGAAACCTGTGCCAAATAAGTCCTATATCTGTACAGACATTTCTTCTCATTTTTGAGTTGCAACCACAAAAACATCTGCAAGTCAAAAGTCATCCATGGGTCACAGTCTCATCATGAGGAGTGTGGTAGGTCAAGTATCCAGTACCATTAGCTAATGTCTTCAGATCTATCCCTAACAGCCCCAGAAACACTGCATGAGAGTAGAGGAATTGGAGGCCACTGGAGCAGTAAATGGGCTTCCCAGCATGTAAGTGTCCTCAAGTTAAGGGTGGCTGACCTTGCCAGACTAAGATTTTTGCTTAAAGGTTTGGGGCTACCATGTGCTGCAGCAGTGTCCGTGGTAACCATAAACATTGAGTGCAGATCTGTTTGCCTGCAGTGACTCACAACTCCCTGGTCAGTTTTGACCCTCACCTTAGACCAGGGTGCTCACATTTTTCAGTATGCAAGCTACTTATAAAATGACCAAGTCAAAATGATCTACCTACCACAAAAATGCAAAACAATCTATCTCGACTGGTTGTTGGCCTCAGACACTTTGGCCAACCTTTGGCTGCCCTAGACACTGCCGTAGCCACTGCTTAAGATACCCCTGCCTTAGACACTTTGGCCAACCTTTGGCTCAGAAGATTTATGTAGTCTTTTCCTCCCTTACTCTCCTGTCATTCTCAGAGATGATTCATAATGGAGAGGTATACCTGGTCCCATATTGCTTGGTTTTCAGTGATATTCAGGAGCACATTGGAGAGCCGAGTCCCCAAAGGCTTTGACTGTAGACAAAACCCAAACAAGTTTGAGACTCCTACCAATCTGGTCGGCTTCACGCATTGGTAGATACCTTTTAGTGACTCGCCATTCTTTTTCTGTTCTTCCCATCTCAAGCAGGAGAGCAGAAATAATTTCCACTTATGTCAGTGAAGCTGCTCTTCTGAGCCACAAAACCTGGAAATATTGATCAACTCAGTGTTTTTCAAGTATTATATATCTATATCTTCTTCTTCTTCACAGGCTCTAGTACATGTGGAAAATGCAGGACAGTTGAGAAAAGCTTTGATTTTATAGCAATCTGTAGTTTACACTTTAATCATTTTACTTCGAATCAGGTGTCAGTTTTAGAAAATCAAATTGATGTTGCAGAAAAGTGCCATATTCAAAAGGCATGTGCATACCTGCACATCTGGTCTTTCTATTTACATAATTGTTCAGCAGGAGTCAAATCTCTGTACATAAAGGTTATATTTCTGGGTGGAGAGAATCTTTTCACTCATAGAACAATAGTTACAGGCACTGGTGGGCCGTCAGGGCCTGCAAGGCCTTCTCTGCTGGCCTAAAAAATATCCTAATCACAGACTGACGTTAATTATATTTTGGCCATGAATACTTATTATACTTTCGTTTTACCTCGGCTAAGAACAGAACTGACTGTACTGTATGCAATGAATGATTGTGCATGCAAATCTCCGACTGATCTCCTTGACTCCTTCAGCAGAAAAATCTGAGTGAGATGCATGGGGTAGCTGTACACGTTTATGTGTTTGGCGGGGACCATCCCCGTGTCCACTGCTTCTGTCGAACGGACATTTTCAGGCCTAAATCAAATAAAAACGTATGCCATACGACAGGGCAGGCCCGACTCAGCATTAGCTTTAATGGTGATAGAAAAGGACTTCTTGATGGAACTGAAACGCAAGGATAATCTGTACGACAGAGTAATTGAAATCTTCTTGAGGAAATAAAGGAGGATGGATTTGGTGTACAAATAAAAAGGATTTTTGGTGAGTAAAATGTGGTTATATTTCTAAATAATATTGCAATTTTATGAGGTTATTATTGATACTTTTCTATGCAGCTGTAGCTGCAGTAAAGGTTTTGAGGCCAAAAAATAGTTATTGAGGGTTGGATTGATTCAGACGGAGCACTACTGAAGGCCTATGTATGAAATGCACAGCCCGCCACTGGTTACAGGATAACCTAGAGTTTTACAGCTAGAGCTTTGGAGAAATCAGCTGGAAGCTGAATCCAGATCTGGAGATAAACACATGGAGGGGGTCTATTAGCACTTTGGGAAACCAAATTTGACAGGTCCTTACTCATCTGGGCCCCACAGGGAAGCCTGTTGTCTCTCCAACACTGTAGTAATGGTCAATGCCGGAGCTTCTACAGACACCTGGATAGGGGTTGGAGTTATACAGTAACATAGGATTGATTTTCTGTTTCTCTCTAATTTTGCTCTATATTTGCTGAGTTTAGATAATGAAGGTAATAATCTTGTGAATTTCTATGTAAAACTACGTGTGATGCAGTGCTACATGTAAAACTGTAAGTACACTGAGCTATTGTGGATGCAAGGCAATATGCAGTAAACATGCAATCATCAAGTATTTTGTTCTAATTATTCAGAGAATGCTGGGGGCGAGGGAGCTATAAAGGCAATTATGTCCATGTATGTTCAGTTTGGCCATTTTGGGTTTCATTTTACACAGATATTAATTAAAACCAATGAAGTAAGTTCTTGTTAAGTGTATATAATGTTATGCATATTAAGCTTTGTTTGTATTTTATTTGAGATGTTTTGACACTTTTATCATATTATTAAAATATTTCTAAAAAATAATAAGAGTCAGCATGAGATCAAAAATCAGTGAAATATGTGAAAAGAGAAGACATGCATATTTTCTCAAATGGAAATCGTGTAACATCAAATACAGTTTTTTTTTAGTTAATATTATGTAAATGTAACATCAGCTTCATTTAATTTTGCACGGAAAGGATGGTAGACATGTATCCTTCAAAGGACTACTTTCTGCTTTTGTACTGAGCTCATTACAGAACCTGTTATTTTTCCTCTTTCTGTTCTGCTCTCATAAGTTCTTCTTTGACCAGTCATTTTTAGAACTGTATTGCTCCTTGAGTAATGTGTGTGTGTGTGTGTGTGTGTATACTGTATATATATATATATACACCGTATGTGTATATACACATACATAACTGGTAGACATGGGCTTGAAATTTTACTTTTTCATCTCAATGTAAAGCATTAGACAAGTCTATTATGTGTAACTTATTCTACAAATCTGTCTTGTGCGTTTGTAGGCCTGAGTAACATTTGTATATCACATTTATTTATGGTCATATAATCAAATAAACTTTGCAAAAAAAGTCACATTTTCCATACACATGTGAACAAGAAAAAGAATAAGAATAAGAAAAAGATTTATTTCAAAGAAATAGAGGAAACAGGAGCAGGAAACATCAGCCAGCGGTGCCAGTCTGGAGTCAAAGGAGGAGACACAGTTTGATGCTGCCAAAGATGTGCAGTAGCCCCCCCCCCCCCCAGCTTAAGGTATAAAGTATTGATAGTATTGATAGTACTGATAGTCCCCAATTTCTCTGTAGTAAGCACTTATTTTATGGCCTTGAAAATATCAATGACTTAGTGGTTAAAAAGACACTGCATCTAAAGTTGAAAGTTAATATGATTATGAGTGCAATAGTCATTATTTCATTTCAGGATGGTAATCACATCCCCATTAGTAAAAAAATGGTTTCATTATCATTCTATAATTTACTCTATAATTCCAGCAATCTTTGGACACACCTCTGTACAGCACCAGGAATTATAGACAACAATACTATGAATATTTTATTAGATGCATTAGTCCCATTCAATCTTGATACTGAGATATCATTTAGTATGTCTTAAAATATAAAATGTTATATATATTACAACTTAGCTAAATAATTAATGAGTATAACTTGCTGAGAGATCCATATTACATTACTTGCTCAGGTAATGAACATTTCAAATAAAGTATTTAATCAACAGTCAATATAATTCTCTTCAGCTACATCTGTCCATAGTTAAATTAAAGAATCAATAATCATTTAAGAAATTGTTTAAAAGTATGTCCCAATAAAGAACAAGGTATATATTGCTCATCATTTGAATGCATATTTATGGGCAACACTGATGTCTCCAATGTGTAGTTCTAACAACACTGTTGTCTGCTGGCATTTAAAATGTAACAAATGCTGCATTTTACTCTCACTTGTGTCAGGCCCAAAAGCCACTGACAACAGCCCGACAGTAGATGTGACTGTTAACAAAGAAGACAGAGACAGACCAAGAGATGCACTGTCCAGATAATTTAGCAAGACAGGCTAGAGAGAGATGCACCGCGATGTAGCACATCAAGTTATTGGTACAGTTATTCACTGACATCAGACTTTGAGACAGGAGAACACAACTGATTGTTGATCCTAACTCACTCTCGTGGGGCCTTTCTCTCTGTCTCCCTCTTTCTCTCTCTCTCTCTCTCTCTCTCTCTCTCTCTCTCTCTCTCTCTCTCTCTCTCTCTCTGTCTCTCTCTATCTCTGTCTCTCTCTCTCTCTCCCTCTCTCTCTCTCTCTGTCTCTCTCTCTCTCTCTCTCTCTCTGTCTCTCTGAAAAGAGGAAGGAGTATGTTAGCGTCTCTTCACATCTACTCATTTGATTTTTTGATTTTTTATACATTTATACAAGTTTTTGTGTACCATAATTTAACCACGGTCACGTTTTGGGGGTTTGTGCGAGAAATAGACGGGACTGGGGTGTCCAAGTGTGTATTTACTCTGTCGTTTCTTGCTTTTTTTGCATACATGTATCTTCACCTTCAGTTATTGACGGTACTTCACAGTTGCGTTGTTTGTGAGACTTTTGCGGAGCTTAGGAGGCACTATGGTTGCCCCGAGACAGGCTACCGCGGAAGAGAAACCCGTTCTGGCAAAGCTCACATGGCAACATAGGATAAAGTTAACAGCCCCCCCCACCAATTGCTCGGTGGAGAAGGTGTGTTTAGCAGTGGGAGAGAAGGTCGGTTAAAGCAGTCTCCCGAATGAACAAAGCAGTGGTAATTTTTCTCGAGGAAATTGAAAAGGTTTCACTAGGTGGTTGTGAGCAGGATGGTGATTAAGAATACCTTCATCCCCATCCTCCACCTTGCTGGCCTGATTAAAATGGTGATCACATTGAACGCACCACCGTACCTCAGCGACAAGATCCTGGAGAAGGAGCTGCCGCGACATAGTCAGCTCCTGAGTTCTATCAATATGTTCCCGGTTGGCAATACCACTCAGGGATGTTACGCGTTCCAGAGACAAGTTACGATGACCTGTAATTGGTTCGATGAAGAGCTGAATTTCACGCTTATGTTTAAAATTTATCACTATGACTACATGGTTTATTTCAAAAGTGAGGGCATGAAATGTTTCAAGTGCGGATGGGAGGGACATCTCATGCATAACTGTCTGAAGGGAGACGATGGCTGCGCTCGTGGGGTGTCTGGCAGTGGGAGCCAAGTAGCCGGTAATTGCAGCTACTTAAGCGTCTGTGGCAGCGTCCGAAAACCCATGGCCTTGTGGGTTTCCGACTTCTTTACCTGCTGGGTAAACAACTGCCAACCCGGAACCGCAGAATAACACGAAGGATACAGGTGACAATGCAATGGTTAAACAACCAGGGTCCGCAATCCCTCTGGTATCTTCCAGTACAGCGGTACTGATTTCACAATCGCAGACTTGTGGGTTTCCATCTCCACCCCACGAAGAATCATCGGGCATCAACCCAGAGGTCACAGGTGACAGCGCAAAAGTCGCCGGCCACCAACCCGGAGCCACAGAATTGCACGTAGGACACATATAACAGCACAAAGGACGGACATAGTGATTTGGTGAAGGCTGAAGGGGCTGGAGAAACAGCCACCAGAGTGGTAGAGTCTCTGCTGGAGAAGGACAAGGAGGATGACAATATTGTGATAGACGGGGAATTGTTAAAGATAGCTCTTAAAAGGAAAAATACTAACACAAGAATGAACAAAGCGAAGAAAATTGCTAAAGAAACACCTGAGACACATCCTGATACAAGTAGCTCTGAAAACAAAAATGACAGCAGTCTGAAAGAGGCCATAACAGAAAAATATGATTCGCAAAAGATTTTTAAAAAATTCCTGCAAGACACAAAAGGTTCAAGGGCAAAAGTAGAAAAAAATTTCCTGACCTCAACATGTTTCTGGATAGCGTCAACTTTTATATGAAAAGTAAAACAAGAAGTGATGAGCCAGTTTGTACAGACCAAGATTTTTATAGATTGAAAAAACTAAGGAAAAATTAAAAGACATGATTGTAGAAGAGATCATGTTCATTTTGTATTCCATTTCAAGAGTTGTTTCTGGACAATGTTGTGGTTTAAGCACCGGTGGAATTTCTTGCTTTGTGTGGCTGAGATGAAGTTGAGTTCTGTACCTTCCACACTCCTAATCACTGGTGTCAGCATCACGGTTTCTGGCCTTCACCTCCATACCTTTTCCCCTTTTCCCCAGCTTTTGGGTGATATCCTCCTTGAGCCGAGCATTGATTGAGCTTTGTAGTGGCACTCTTTAAAAAAGAAAAAGTAAAACTGCCATATGAGTTGGAGATAACATACAATAAACATACAGGTACTGTCTGTGTACATTCAATATGTGTACATATGTAGGGGATTTTTTTTTTTTGAGTGGTCTCACAAACTCCTTGTGTTATTCCAATCCATCCCATCAATTGGTTCCCTGAAAACTGATGCCTATGAATATTTGCCCCCATCTTTATCTGGCAGCATCTTTATAAACTCTGACAGGTGTGTCGCTATTATTAATGTCTGTGCAAAGCATAATGTTAGTGAAACCATTCCTCAACAATAGGTGACAGTTATATTGTTAAAAAATTTGCATCCACAGTGACCGGTTAGCATATGTAGGGAAATTACCCAGCCATTACTTGACTGGAGTCATTACTAGTCTAAAATCAAGTAATCAGTGATTGCTGATAGAAATTTCTGTCTAGCAGACAAAATTAAGAAAAGACAAAACAATTATCAGTTCTCCACAATTATCAGTGGATTTCACTGATAATTTTGATCTCGCATGGGGATTTTAATGGCAGATTGCTAGAAAAACTTAACCATCAAAATCAAAATTAACCATGAAGTGGACAAACCAAAAATAGTACTTTGGTAACTAAAGTTGCTCATTTGTATATTTTCTACATATTTCAGGAGACACAAAGCCACTGACAGACATTAATATTCTAAGCATCTCCAAGCTATGGTCATCGTTAATTAAGGTTCTTGTGTTCTGACTTATTGACCCAAGGAGCTCAAGGGATTTCCTTGGGTCATGGAGGAGCTCATGGAATCTGGCCCTTGGCCCAACTTCTTTCCATTTTGGCCATTCACAATGTTTGATGCATGACAATTTAAATCCTCTTGTCTAATTAAATGTGATCTGCACTTGTGCTAAATGACTTTTTTTTTCTGCTTGCTGAGATATCAGCTGCCTCACACGCAAGGTGACATTCCACTTTTCCATTAGGCAAGATTATAACAGGTATGTAGGACTTGGGAGGATATAGTGTATGTGGAGGCCCCCTACCACCCTGGAAGTTCTTTTTTTATTTCTGGAGAATAAGTAATAGTGATGAGCAGACTGCTGGCCGTGAAGAATCAAAGGGATTTGGGGCTTAATTCACAGCTTACCTACCCCATCTCTGGTGTCAGCACAATGCAAAGTTCAGTGCTAAATCATTAATAAAATAATGCCATCACTCAGCCAATAGTCAATGCAATATTCAACACCTTTTGTGGTCAATACTAGAACTCTGTAAAAGAGTACCTAGTGTACCTATCTGATACACATTATTAGATAGGTATTAGATAGTAAATAGTATTCTAATTTTTTTAATTCCTCTTTTTCTGGATTTTATGAGCTGGAAACCCAAATTTACATACAAATAAGCAAACAAATAAATACTCGAAATCATTTGAACTCTGGAACCTGAATCTATAATCTATGAAAGTTTAACTTTTTGGATGGAATTGGGAAATAAATAAACTTTTCCATTGTCTTCTAACTTTTTGAAAAGGATCTGAATTAATTTTTTTATTTCTTTGTTTTTTAATTACCTTAAAATAGCTCATAAAAGATATAATTCAAAGTTACTGAAAGAATTCAATTGTCTTCCAAACAGACGTAAGCCAACTTATGTTATATTGGCAATAAATTATTTGATGAAAGAGTGTCCAGAGTATCTGTATTCATACAGAAAACTCCAGATAATTTCGTAAACTTGGTTGTGGATGTAATAGAAGGTAGCACAATAAAAGCCCAAATGAGTCTAATAGAGTCCCAATTCAGCAGTCCTTAAATCCAGGATTAAACAATGTAAAGGTCTGGATGCTTGCACGGCAGATGGATTCCCTAGAGAGGCCTGACAGGGGGCTGAGTTAAACTGGAGGACAACCAAAAGGGCAAACCAGAACCAAAAATGTTGACAAGGGCTACATCTTGAACTCCTGACCATGGTTATATTTTAAAGAAATATCAAAAGGACAGGAAGTTCCCCTTGTAACGCCAAGTCTCTGCCATCCTGCTGTGAAACAACTTTGGTATTCCTGAACCTCAATCTTCCACTCCTGGTGACATTAATTCTAGATCCGTAGTGACCTGCTGCTTTTTCAGGCTTTAGTATTGCTGATATTCATGAGTTGATTAAAACCTCTTAACCAAACAGTTTTACATTCTAAATGTACTGATCCATGTGGGCTGGGGTGACGTTCTACTCTTAAAGACTTCCTAAAGACTTCTGAAAGCACATTTTTATCTAAGGACCTTTTTTCTCGGCACATGTCAACTCAAGCCAACAATCCTGACTTCAATCCATCACTATCTGACTGGCCTTTATAAATATATCCACGAGCGACAAGTTGTTAGAGCTGAAGAAAGACAAAATGCAAAATATTTGTGCTTGAACCAATATAATAGAGAGACAGGTATTTCAATTTCTAAAGTAAATTTGGAAATCATACACAATTTTTTAGAAAGATTTAATCACTACAACAACAAAAGATCCCACGTAAAAAGTGGGGAAGCTGCTTTTATAAGTGACGGTTTCAGTTTTTATGATTGTGCTTTTATTTTTACCGACTTTTAAAACTATTTCGTTTAATAAAATTTTGTTAATTTAGTTGATTCCTTACATGAGTGTGTCTTAAGTTTTACTACCTCGGAGCCAGGCTAGTACATCTGTTCTTGCTTTAATTGGGTTAGGATTAAGGCCTGCGCAGCCCGTCGTGAAACATAACCTCTTTTGTAGATTCCAGGGATCATATACACATCTATATTACTTTTGAAACAGACAAATTTGTTATTTTGGAAGTCTCCGCAGATTAACTTCTCCAGTTGTGTAAGTAATTACATTTTGGCCAGAAATGAGCTGTCTGTAGGGGTTAATTTCTACAAGTGGGAATACCGTCATGGTTTTTATCAACTTCTCAGCACTTTTTTCCTTTATCAGAACTCATTGGTGTTGTCACATAATTCCAAGTGTAACCCTGTCAGTATAGAGGGTTACTGAAACCTATAATCTATTACTCAAAGTGGTAGTTTATTCAGAAATGTATTAGAACTATGTTTATCGATGTTATTGTGAAAAGAGAAAGTCAATGACTTTTATTTTGAAAAGGTCCGCTAAAGCTTCGCAGGTGACTTCCGCCTCAGAGAGTGCAGAGAGTGAGGAGAGAGACAATGGAGAGACCACAACTCACAGCGTTAATGAACTGGGACAAGACCAGCCATCTTTAGAACTGAAGAAGTCTCTTGGATGAGAGACGAAACATCTTCAAGAACTTTAAGTGCAGTGGATTGATTTAAACAGTTTTAGATGGAGAGAAAGAAGAAGAGAAAAAGATGTTCCAGTGCACCATGCTGAAATATTAATGGGTGAAAAGAACTTATGATGACAAGTTTTTGTTTAATAGATAAGAACCGTTTTTTTAAACTGTTTTCTGTGGAGATTCATGTCGGGAATCGCCGAAACTGTTAACTGAAGCTCAAGGGGCCCCCACACAGTCGCCATTTCGAAGGAGATACGCCATTCCAGATTCAACGCATGGTCCAATCCAAAGATAGCGAGTCACTCTTCCAGGATTTGATGAGAAAAAGATTGATACTGAGATCTACTGAATGTCTTTGGATGGACATGAACTTTGGGATTCTACTCTTACGGTAGGATAACCTTGCACCTCATAAACTCTATGCACACTCTGTAGATTAGGCCACCATAGAGACTATATTACAAAACCCCTGGGTGTGTTTTATTATTTTAATGATTTTTTTGGTCCATTTTCTTTTCTATAGAAGTGCTATTTTTCTATTAATAGTATTCTGAAATCGTATGTATAAATGACCGTTTAAGTTCTTTGAATTTCTGTATATGTCATCTGATCAAATCTACTGAGTTTGTCTCATTTATTACACCTCCTGCTCCAGTAGTTGAACCTCCGCATTGGCCCAACATCCCTCAAATTCTCAGAGTTTAATTTACTGAAATCTGAACGGGTGTTACATAAGTGTGGCTGTAAATTGACTGCTGATGCCTGGTTACAGTGAACTCAAAGCATCCAAAGACTCAAAGCATCCAAAGACACCATCAAGGCTGTAGGTACAAACACACAAATAGAATCTTGCACATCTGTCTCTCTTTATTGTGCTCAAACAATTGCCCCTCAGAGACTTCTTTGCACTGGCTTATGGTGCAGTGACCTTTCACAAAATAACTATTCCCGTTGGACTTATGGTTAAGGTATTAAGCAGTAAAGTGCAAACTACTTTGTTTGGCACAGTTAGCAAACCCTTTTTTAAAAATACACACTAATTTGTACTGAAACATTCAAGTATTTTTACACCCTTGGGGTATAAGCAGTTCTCTCCCATTAGGAAATATTATTTGTTGACTGAAATAGAGCATTGATGTAAACTTAATCACCTATTTCTGTAAATGTTATTCAAGAACAGAATGAAATCTTTTTAAGGGCTTATTATGTGTATAGTCGCTCCTGCACATTGACAAACAGACTTTGGTAAATGTATCCCTCACTATAGATGGCTTGCCATATGACCCTCCGAGAGAAGATGTACAGTTTGAGAGTGACATTACTAATCCAGTGGCTCACTGACCTCCTGGTATCAAAGAAGGTCAGATTTTATGACCCCTGTCGTCTTTGAACAGGTCAAGACCCTGCTGTGTATGGTACCTATAGTAGTTTGTGCTAATGTTACATGGCCCTTTAAATACTTCATGTAACCCTTGTCTGCTGCACTTTTGAATGTAATCCTCTGCAACATCACAGAGAATTTTATACTGATTCAATAAGTGGTGTTCGCAGTAAGAACACATTTACCAAATGTAACCAATTACCAGTTACTGCTCACCTTAGCACAATACCACCCTTTCTCCCCTTTCGCCATCTTAAATATTATATAAAACAAGCAAGGAACAAAAAAACACATTAGAAATGAAAATTTAGCTTTCAGGGTAATTTTTTTCTGTGTAATCACTGATGATTATTGGTTAGTTGAATACAAAGATATGCATTTGTACGTGTTGAAATAGTACGAATAGTAGGTTATTCTCACTCTGTATAAATGCTGTTATATATCTATACATCTGGATACTTTCTACTCTGTTGCTTGTACTACATTTGTTTGAGAAATTCTTTGAAAGGACAGTCTCTCATGTAGTTATCCATATTTACTGGAGAGGGATTGTCTTTTTAGTCAAGCTCTCTATCCATCACTTGGAATTGCTTAGTGAGGTCCTTTCAAAAGAGCTCATTTGGCACCTTCTTCAAGTCACTGGCAATTAACATGATGTACAGTAACTGTTTTCTTTAACCTCAGCATAGAATTTGAGTAATTTGTGTTCTTTTTTTGGTAAACCTGAGCAGCATATCTAAGAGTGTTTCTGTGTAGCACTTCAAAGAGAATCCCATCCTTTTTGTATTAGAACAATTGTGATCCAGCACAACAAACTGAATCACCCCACATGCCATGGACACTGACAGAGAGGTTGCATAATCTGTCCAAAGAAGATGTCATATAAAAATGTCATCCTCCTACAGCTGCTCATGAGCATTTCTCAGTAAGTGCATCAAGTTTGGCCTAGGTGAAGGAGAACTGCAGTTGATTCTGCTGCCATTTAATATTTTTTATCTTCTGAATGTATCTGGCTCTTCATCAAGGCTGTGTTTAGCATGATGTGATGGAGGATGTGAGTGAGAAGCCTGATGTGTGAGGCTTATACTGCTAATGCACTATTAAGACCTCGTACTGTTGTCTGGTTTAGTCAAGCTTGTACGTTCAGCACATTGGCAACCTTGTTCTTGGTAAGCTTACTTACTGAGGATTGGACAGATTTGGTCGATCATTACTGGCCGACCTGCTGCACTGTGTCAATCAGGATTTGATGTAGGATTTGGTGTGGAGCAACTCTTACGGAAATAGCAGAATAGATGTGGGTCTTTCTAAATAATCCATACAGCAAACTATGCATGATCGAGAAAAAATCAAACACTGAGTGTGTGTTCAGACTCAATGCAAAGTGAGATTAAGCACACAACATAATAGAAAGTTAACACAAAGCCACGGGTGAACATCATTTATTTTTGCTGTTGGACTACTGGAACAAAGGCAAATGCATGAATTTAAATTTGAGCATTTGAACTTGGGTAAAAAAGAAACATGTGCTTTCACACAACGCTTTTTGACTCCAAATCATGAAAACATAAAACTGAGAAGATGTGGAAGGCAATTTAAGCATTAAGAAAGCTGATAAATACTACACAGTAACACACTTTTTTTTTTGCCTTGCAGCACATCAGCTGGCTTTAATCTGCTTGAAAACAATAACACATCACCTGTTTTTTTATTTTCTTTTTATAAAACTTTAATAAAGTGTCCTTAATGATAGCGATGGTTAGTTTTTTTATTCTTAGTCTTAGTCTATTCATTTGGTAGCTAGAATTCCACTGCAAAACCAAGTTATCTTGATCCACTTCTATTTTTTCAAAACTTCATATGAATAAAGCAGTTCATTATTCAAAAAGGGAATTGAGGTATGCTGTCATACACTTAGACATTGTAAAAAGACAAAGTAAAGTTGTTTTATGAAAAATAAAACCCAACACACACAAAGCAGGAAATTGATGCTATATACTGTAAAATGATGTATGACTAGCTCAAAGGAGATACACCAGTTGAGTCTGAATGTGTTCTTTTTAGCACCTGTAGATCTGACTAGAAGTACTTGTAGCTTTAAGTGTGCTCAGCATCACTGCCAATTTAGTAATGAATATCCTCTCTTACTGTCCGATACCAACATTAGCAGGTAATTGCTCTGAGTAAACAGGAAAGTGACTAAACATTATTTGTCTCTTTACGCAAATATAGACAGTCTGTGCACATCATGGCATCAGAATTTGACAACATTTCAAATCACCTTATACTTTTGTATTGGAAAATATCTTTCTGAAATTATGAATTGAAAATAAAAACACTCACTGAAAGATAATTAATATCTAAAATGTTGTATTGTTATACTGTAGAAACAGAAATTGGGCACTGATGAGATAAAATAAATAAGTAAAAACAGAGTTAAATATTTATTTTTTATTTGGATTAATTTTCTGTTTGATGATTGTGTCAGTGACAATCTCCTGAATATTTCTTCATGGTTTATGGCAGTTTTATGGTGTCAGTATTTATTTATCTTCTCCATTTTGTAGCCTCAACTTCTGGTTTTTTATTTTATTTTTTTGTGGAGATAGCAAACATGCTTTCAAAATGCTACATATTTGTTTTGGTGCCAATACAAAATGTCCAAATAAAGCTATATATGTAATTTAACTAATGACTTCATTATTCATTATCCATTTTTCTCACATTTGTCAATGTTGAGCAAATCAAAGGAAATTAATATGATTTGTGAAATTCAATTTAACAGCAGATGAGTACCTCAAATTCTAAACCTTGGATTGCTCTCCTGGGATATGTTAAACATAGCTACCATGTGTGCATACTGATGTAATGAGGTGGCCAAAGTGTCCATGCCTGATAGCAGTACACATTCAAATCATCATTACAGTCATATGCAATTGAAATTGAGAGTATGTTTGGCACGTACTTTATTATGCAGCGTTTATGTTTATTGTTGCATCTAAATGGTCCTGAGACCTGAGTCTCTGTGCTCTATGTCCTTATAGGTATTCTCAGGTTCATACCTCATCCACCCATCCGCAGTGGACCTGTCACCATACTGTTTCACCACTGTGGACCGTCTGCTGTGGACCTGCACCTCCAAGCCCACCAGTATCACCCCTATCCATGTGCTGTGGACCTTCTCCTCCAACCCCACCAGTACCACCCCTCATCTGTCCATCGGCAGGGGTCCTACCTCCTTTCTTCCTCCGTGCCGCCATGCAGTCATCCATGCAGCTGTAATTGTGCCTTGAATTTACCAATGGGAAACATGTATTGAAGGCAACAACCCCAATCGTCTAACTATAACTGTATTGACACTGACTCTATCTGGCCCATCTGCCACTCTCTCTCTGTCTCTCTTTCTCTTACCCTGTTGTTATCTTCCTATTTATTTCTTTTCCACCCAACCGGTCAAGGCGGTTGCCGCCCAAAAGAGTCTGGGTCCTGCCCAAAGTTTCTTCCTCATTGAGGGAGTTTTTCCCCACCACTGTCGCTTATGCTTCCTCTGGAGGGTTCAGTTGGGTTTGTCTGTCTGTTAAAGCGCTTTGAAATGTCTGTTGCCATGATTAAGCGCTAGATAAATAGTGGTTAGCGCAGTGGTTAGCGCTGCCGCCTCACAACACGGCGGACCCGGGTTCGAGTCCCACTCTGTGCGGAGTTCACATGCTCTCCCCGTGTCTGCGTGGGTTCTCCCCGGGTTCTCCGGCTTCCTCCCACCTCCAAAAGCATGCGCTTCAGGTTGATTGACCATTCGAAATTGCCCGTAGGAATGAGTGTGTGTGTGTGCATGGTTGTATGTCTTTGTGTGTGGCTCCGCGGTGCACTGGCCTCGTGCCCGGAGTGTCCCCCGCCTCACGCCCTATGCCGCCGAGATAGGCTCCGGCTACCTGTGACCCGCTGCGGTGGTAATCTGAAGATGACTGACTGACTGATTGATTGATTGATTGATTGATTTTGGGATCAAATGATTTGAATCAATCGGAACCAGAAAAACAAACAGTTCAAATTGTTTTTCCTTAACAGTAGTTCATGGTTTTTCTTTTTTAAATTGGGAAATAATACAGCGATGAGTCAAAGCATTTCTCATTTTTTTATGGGGCAAAGTTGATGATCTGTGTGCTGAGTGTGGGCTGGGAGATGCAGACAAACTCACACAGGCACATACAGACAATACACCTGCAGAATTGTAGATCTAACTGGATGGCGACAGTGGGACGGGATATAAATGGCCCATAGCGGAACCATTCCCAGTGGACAGATAGCAATAGTCAAGCAAGTTCAAGGTATAATCTCTGTTGGCCCATGAGGGGGACTAATGAGCGACTGGAAGAAGGAGGACGAAGATGATTATACTTTACATACTAACCTTGGCAACTAGGACTGTCCTTTAATGACGGCATAATTCAGCGTTCACCTTGAAAGACTGCCACAGGTTTTGGTTTATGAGGTCACCCGGGTAACCTCAATCATTCAAGTGCACGCTCTGTCTTTGCTTCAGTGACTTCCCTCAACACATACGCACATAAAGGCACACACAAACATACACACAGTGTTCTTGTGCAGATAGGCTGTCCACTAACACTATCACCACCAGTAGTGGAACAGGTCAGATCACAATCTTTTCTCACGAGCCCTCCACATTCCAGGTATGCTAGGTTTAGTAGTTATAGGTGAATTGATATGTGTATATAACTCAGGATTAATCTCACAGTTTGAGTGGCAAGGTAAGATACTAACATGAATATATCACTCATGAAAATAACACAGATCATTTACCATCATTCCAGTTCTACATAACATAAATATCCAATTTTTGTCAACTTATGACACTGTAGTCATTAAAATTTTCAAAGGTAGTGATAGTGCTGACAAATAAACATTGTACACAATAATGCCCTTGTGATAATGTTTGTAAAGAAGCACAATGTTTAACTTGTTGGATTTATTGTTATTATGGCATTAATTCTTTCACAAGTGTCTCGTATCTTTAGTTATTCCTTGATTCTTCAGGCAAATAACTTTGAATAGACAACCAAGAGCAAACACTCCTCAGCTTAATTTAAACATTTTAATGGTTAACTTTCTGCTAGTTTTATATTTTTCATTTGTGTTGGTCCACAAGTTACTGCTTTTCTATTTACCTTAAAAATTACCATTTGCTTGTGCTGAATCTATTCCTTGACCATCACTAATTGATACTGGATCTTATTACATATCGATCAGAAACAGGCTGCTCTATGTCCGAAAACATTTTCTAATTAGATGATCTATATTTCATGTGGCTTTTTTGCAATACAATACAACACACAGACGTATTCAAATATCCATTATTCATATGAAATGCCAATATTACTGGCGTATTTGTTTTTCAGTCTGCTTTGGCGGCCAAGCTCAGAAGATACATGCATTTACAACTAATTTTTCAATATTTTGTGAGGGTACGGCTAATTGTCTCTTGTTTACATTATTTAAGTTTTCAGATGTGTTTTCCATTTAACTAATGGAAATATATTGTTATGAAGCCACAGAGACCTGATGCAACACAACACTGTATTGTTGTATTGTATGTAAAACAGGCGGTAAACATTGGCTTCTGTGTTGTGATCAGAGCAGCGTTCATATTTCTAGACAATCATATTACAATTCACACTTGTTGTGCTAACTGTGTTAAGAGCAGTTTCAGATGGCTAGTGGATTGAAATATGAGAAAGAGGGAAGATATTAAATTCAAAGAGCAACTATATGAGAGTCATGTCAGGTAACAAAACATTTTTCATCCAATAAAAAAATGTCATGCAGTAGTTGCTTACACATTTTAAGCTGCCAGACACATTTTAATGGAACTAAGCAGCAACACATGTGGACAAAATTGCTATAGTCCCTTCCATTAGAGAAGAAATAGTCACTGAAATAATCAAAACTGACTAAAATGATAATAAATAAAAATTAACTGAAAACTGAGTAATAAAATTGTGCCTCAACATAATAATTTTAAAAAATTAAATCAATGAAACTGGCACAGACAAAAATTATAATACCCTCAATACTTTGCTGCACAACCATTTCAGGTAATCACCGTAATCAAGTGATTTCCGAAACTCAATGACAAAAATGGAACTTCTACACCCAGTATTTTGGCCTGCATTTCAACTCTTCACATTTGTGGAGCTGAAGGTTGCCTTCTCCAGACTATATGTTTCAGTCCTTCAACAGATGCTCAATAGGATCTAGAGCAGGCATTATAGAAGCCTGCTCTAGGCCACCTTATGTGATATACTGTACACTTACCATTGGTAGATGTATTTTTTTTCTCTCTTCTTTCTGTTTTTTTTTTTTTTTTTGGGGGGGGGGTGTTTTGGGTTGTATCCTGTTCGCATGACCTGCATTTCACTCTGGACAGAAGATATCACTGCAGAATGTCTTGTTAGAAAAACAGACATTTTTCCAGATCAGATAGCCAGCAGGAGATCTTTATATGTCTTTGTTTGTGACGCTGTTGGAATAATAAACATATTAATTATACTGATGCTCTAACTTTATAAAAGGTTCTGTTTATCTCTGCCCCGTGATGCGCTGACGCTGTATCTGGGGCATACCCTGCTTCTTGCCTGTACTCAGCTGGATAGGCTCTAGCAACATTCATGAGCCGCAAGGCGGAAAAACGGACAAGATAATTTCGGTGGTATCATCTGCATGAAAATGGATGGATGGATGCGTTTAGCTGTATTGGGATCCACCTACGACAGACAGATTTGTTTTTGCTCGATCGAATGTATCTTGCTAATCCATAACATTTGAATGGACAGCATTTCTTGACAATAAACAAAGTGTACATTGACAGTGAAGTTCAGGAAAAATTGTAGCTACTCAATCACTCAGTCTTCTGCTATCTCAATTAAACTCAAACTGTCAGATTTAACCATGCAGAGTCTCTTTAATGACGATTCTCAGTCATTCTTTAGATTTTGCTGAGCTTTGTGGTGAGTTGCCAACTCAGATTGCATTCAAGCATCTGTCACTTTTCAACATACGGAAGAGGGGCAATGTGAGACATACCGAGAGAGAAACCAGCAATAGTGTACAAAACCCAGTGTAGACAGTATTCTGTATCCAGACACAGCCAGAAAACAGACACAGACAGCCAGTGACAAAGATGTCGTTATCACTATCGGTCAGAACTACTCCCCAGAAGTCCCACTTTTACTTTGCCATGTTTGGGCCAAAACTGTGGAATTGATCTGTAATCGATCAAAATGCTTATACAGCTCTCTCATTTAAAGAGGATTTTATTGATCTGTCAAAGTTACACTCTATAATTGCTTCAGTGAAGCTTTGGAACAGCAGTTACATGTGGATAGGTATCACAGGAAAGAACATGGGTTGGACAACTTACAGGTCCTTAAAGTAAGGAGTAACACACACTCGCACACATGCACACAGAGAGAGAGAGAAAAAAAGAGAGAGTGAGAGAGAAACAGAGAAACACACATCCCAACATACTCACATCCTAAAAACAGAATAAAGATCTTTAACTGAAATCAGATAAGAGAAGTGTTCCCGTACACAGTAGGAGTCTTCTGTTTAAAATCACATCAAAGTTTTTTTCTTTTGTTTTATCCCACCAAACATCCTATCGTCACATGCTTGTACAATGGCCAGATCTAGTAATCCATATTTTCTGCTCATCTAAGTGTTGTGTCTTACGTATGCAGGCTTATGTCAACCAACAGGTTTTATGCTACTTGACTGCCACCTAGTGAAAGAGCTCAAAGGGTTTATCAGGTTTGAGAGATGTGGCTTCTTTGAAAGAGCTGCCTGAATTAATCATCCACAGAAGCCTTTTTATGGCAACACATTGGGCCTGTTGGCGGCAATACCAAAGCACATGTATTACAGGTTTGTGAGAATTACATAAGAATGGAGGTTTTAAGTTGCATTTCAAACATTCATTATTATTTGAAATAAATTAAAATGAGATTATTGACTCCTGAAAATGTCTGGTATCAAATAAAACATTTGAGATTCATCATAATATTAAGCTAAAGATGCTGAAATTTGTGTTTAATAAGCAAGATACTGTTTCAACACCAATTAGCGTTGAGTCCCATCTGTCACGCTAAGCATCCAACCCTCTCCTCCCACCCTTTTTCGCCCTTTCTTTCTCCTTTCATTCTTCAATGGAACAGAAAAAAGTAAACTTTCCAGTAGTCCAATCTATAGCCAGTGGGGGCGTTGTCTAACGTTAAAAAAGCTGTACTGGCCATTAGCCTTCACATTAATTGCAAATAAAGAAAGTTAGTTCAACTTTGTTTGTGAAAATGGTCATCTAAAAATACACTAAAAGTAAAACAAGAATGAAATCATCTTAGAAAGATATTGACTTTATGTGTTGGTATTTAAGATTTTATGTTCCCTGGTCAATATTCAGGCTTACCTTCAAAAGACCAAAGAGAAATAAATATTTCACAGTATAGATGTGCAACAAATGAAACTCTTCAATTTTAATGAATTTGAACCAGAGTAAAGATCAGGCAAATATTATGGTCCAAACCAAATTAACTGAACATTTGGGAACTAATTCTGAGAGGACTGTGGCATGTTTTTGCTTTCTCCATAGATGAGCAGGTCTGAATCCAAGCAAAGGGTAATGTCCTTGTTTCTTTGATGAGTGCAAAGCATCAAAAGCAGATAATGATCATGACCATTACTAAGTTACGGCCATTATTTATTGAAAAGCAACTTAGCTCGGCAATAGGATTACTCTGTCAAGATTAATCGGTCTTCTCATTCATTCACCATTCATGTCAGATTTAAATGAATGTTAATAATGGATGAGCTGTACAACAAAAGAAGAAAAGGAGAAAATAGCGGTTTACTGTAACACTGGTTCGGGTTTTTAATATTGTGCTGCAGTGATAGGGCTTTCATGCAGGCTTAAATCAATTAAAGCATTTTAAGGGATGAGTCACCCATGATTTTATTGTAAGCATATATTCTTGCAATCAATTGAACAATGGCATTTGTAAAGACATAATTTAATGAACATCTGGATTTCTGAGGATGCTTAATGATTTCACATTCATCTCCCTCTAAATTGCTAAAGTGCACACAATTATGTTTTTAATTAACTGTGAATATGTTTCTGGCAATTGAAATGATTCATCTCTTAAACATGAAATTATCACGATTTCAGAATGGATCAATGAACTGTGCTTTAAATGTTCTTCCTTGAAACTGTAGGTCTCTGAGTAATAGTTATGATTTTTGATATTGTTTTGTTACCCAAATAAAGGAGGGGACAAGAGGATCATCTTGATGTATGTTTTGTTTTGTTATTTCTTCACAATTCACGTCATAAAACTTTTAATGACTACAACACAGAATAATCATTGGGTTTACCAGACCAGTCATTAAACCCTGCTGTCTGTCATTCAAAGCAAATAAAGAAAATAGGTCCCTAATGAATACTATTTGGCACTTCCTGGTCTCTGAGACCTTTTGGACTCCTCAATGCAGGTCTGACAGTCATTTCCCCTGACCTCAATCACTAATTCCTCATTAGAAATGATGAGCTTCTTCATCACCTCTCTTTGGAAAAGGTTAGGCCTGGGCCCAAAGGAGAGGCAGTGAGTCCTTCACGCTGGACCTGATGGAAGCTTCACAGCCCTGCAGCTATTGATTGGGGGCTTCAGGTTGCCTCTCCACCAATGTAGGGGTCTGCACTGCAGCATACTAAGCTGATGTATAATCAATGACTCATACCACAGCCGGCCTCTGTGCACAAACCCGTCAAATTATACAGTAGCCATCCAATACCTGACATAGAGTGTTTTGAAAACTGCCTTCTAAAAGAATGACACAGATGTTCCACACACACCAACACACACAGGGAAATACACTTTAGAATGTGCATACGTTGAACCGTATACCAGGATGAGCAAAGTCTCACAAACTCTCACAAACAACCTACACACTATCTTCTACACATTCAGACACACACAAACAGACGCTGGGTCCTCAAGGGCTACTTTGATTTTTCCTCCCTCTGTCCAGATGAAATGTTTATCAGCTCAAATACTCTTTAAAAAATATATATACAAGTTATAAAAACCAATCCTTCTTGGAAATAGTTGCCTTTAGAGTCTAGCAGACACCAGCTGTGAGACATGGCCTATCCACGCACTTGGCCTGGCAGCAGCTCCAACAAGCCCTCCTCCTCTTCATGGGACTTAATGATATGCACCAGCACACTCCTGGACCAGCTTCCTAGAGCATTTAATCCACAGAGATATGATACTATGCTGAATGTTGTGCCATCCATCTCTCTCCTCTTTTCTTTTCCCTTGTCTTTCCTTCAATACCATTCATACTGAGCTCACACAGTTTGATAAGGTGCTCTGTTATCTGTCTGTCATCCATCTAACTGACCGTCTCATCCATTAACTTTTAAGTGATGGAGTAATTCCACTCCCTTTACATTTCCAAAAATATGAGTTGTTTTCCTCGCAAGCTTTTGATGCTCATTGGTATGTGATATATCTCCTCAATCAAACATGTTTTAGTTCTGCATCATGACTTTACTTTGATTTTCCATTTTCTTAAATGATTACATCTGTACTATCTGTTATGTAGTCTATTTAGCCTTAATGAACATTGCTGTTCATTAGGAAATCTTGTCTTCAGATTTTCATCTCAATAACATTTTGTGGATGGAAATTCAACTAACCATCTTCTGATCCCTCTGTGCTCCAGCAAACTATAAAAAATATATGAGAAGTTGTTGTCAGTTGATTTTAGCTGCTATAGTAAAGGTTAATTAAAATAAAATAAACTTCTTCCATTATCTAATATGACATTATGATAGCAGGTATTTAAATACACAGTTCAAATGATGAAAATGTGACAGGTATTACTTAAGAATCTGAGCTTGAATAAGATGAAAAATTGCAAATCTTTGATTTGTTTGTTTGTTGGGTTTTTGTTGTTGTGTTTGGGATTATAATTTTTTTTGCAGTATCAGTGAAATATCTTCAGAACAATGTTGTTAGGCAACACATGCATATCAGCGCAATCCTTCATCCATTACATGGTCCATTAGAGTGTCCCTGTGGTTTCCTGACAAGCCATTAGGTAACAAAACCTCATGAAGGAAACCCTATCTTTCACAACACATGGTGGTCAGTTAGGAGCCTTTATTACAATATGTTTCCCCACCTTCCTCTGGGTTTCACAGCACACTATGGAAGACAAATGGGTAGCCATTAGTAGTGTATTAATTACATGTAGAGAATTACTTTGTTCATCAATCAAGCAATTTTTCCCTCCCCTTGTCAAGTGTAATTTGATGACACATTGAACAAAACCTGGAAGGGCCATTCTGCTCTGATCTCCACTGTTAACAGCCAGAGTAGTGTTGATAGACTGTAACAAAAAACATTGTCTGGCTCATGTTTCTTCCACAAAGACACAGCACAATGCTATCCTGCTGAGCAAAGGTTGACAAAAATACCTCAGGTAGAACTGACACAAATTATCATGTCAAGATAAATTAATTACACAGATCGTTCATAAACTAATTATTACAAGTGTCAGACCATAGACTCAATTTTGCAGGCACAGCAGTATATGCACTGTAATGGGTATTCATATAAAATGACGGTCAAAGCAACATGTCTATATTCACATACAATAAATGATTGTAATGTGTAGATTTTGAGCTGCCTTGTTGGAAGAATGGGACACCAGGGGGAGGGAGTCCTGCTCTTTTCTTAATTAATCGGATTACTCATAACATCATATACTCTAACTACTTATGTAGTGGATAATGTAATAAATCATCATTTGGCACATGCTGTATACAGTTTGGGGACTTTTTGATAAAGATGAAGAACAGTAAATGAATACAACGGACAGTACTCGGGCAGAAATGCTGCACAGGCGGGATATATTTTGTGCATATAATATAAAGTCTGCGCAAAAGAGCAATTTGCACTTGGCTGCATATCACTGTTTGACCTTTAAGTTTTATGGTTATCTCTTAATTATAACAACTGAGCTATTTCTCCTCAGCAAAGCAATAATTACATCATTTCTATAAATATGGGTCTTGTTTATTATGTTTTGTTGCATGGCCAGCTATGCAGGTCATGAAACGTAATATTGGGCTACCTCTGCAGATGTACAAGTAACTCTGGTGTAGGCCCGGAGGCAGGAGTATGACAACAGAAGTACGAACAAACATTTTTATCCTCTGAGCCTCTGCACTGCATCCTTGGCTGTTTTATTGCATATACCCCCCACCCCCCCCCCCTTGCAAATATACTGTGTGATACCATTGACACAGATTATGGATTTTGCCTTCTTAAAAATATGCTAGGTGGAAGTGTGGAAATGTCAGGGAAGGCGCCCGGATTCTGAGATTTACTGGAAATTTATAGATCATCCAGCGCTGCACTCCGAGGAGAAAATCGAGGAAAAGTCCAGGCAGTGGGCTTGTCGGAATACAACTAATGTTTCCCATTTCACCCCGAGCAAAGACTGATATCTGGTAAATTTGCATATGTATGTATTTGCACAGATGCAATCAAACATCAAGGCACAGACACAATTCCAATTCACAATTCATAGATTCAAAGCAGAATAGTTACCAGTGTTGTAGAGTAACTAATGCCCGCAGTCCAAGGAAGTGGAAGTGGAGGAGCGCTTTATCTGTGGAACAAATAACATTGAGACCACAGAGGGATTTTTAAGTTGACAACATCTAGCACTACAGGGCAGGTCACTTGTTCTCGGTACAGCTGTAGTGTGTCAAACAAGTGGAATGTATTCAAGTGAGACAGGTAGTGCTGTCATTTGTGGTTGAGTTCAACGGGGCATCTGTTTATTCAGTGTTAAATAATTAATTATTGAAGAGCATCTCATTCCTGTGCAGAATGTACCTGTCAAGCAGGACCTTACCCCAGTAAATGTGGTAAATGTGAGACCACTTTTTGATCACATCAAGGTTACCTGGTGAAGTCTGTGGTTATGTTGACATAGGATGTTTGTTTACATCAGCACTTGTATCTGTGAATCTCTGCCGTTAAGATGTTAAACCCTAACCCTGCTCATGGGGTCTTAATCAGAGTAGCATTTATTTCTATTTTTAGCATACAGCAGCCAGTGAACATAAAATTTTAATCCAAAATGCATTGTGTCTTATGAAAAAAATATATAAATTGAAAGTGTAATGATTTTTAGAAATCTTTTTTCCCGCTGAAAAAAATGTTAATGAAGGAGAAGGAAGGAAATGGAACAGATGCAAGTGCAAGAACGCATAATACCCTGAATGGAGAGAAATAGGAAAGAAGTATTCCTCAATCCCAGCCTTCAGAATGTGTTATTAGAGAATGATTTCAACAGGCTCTTAGTAGCTCTCATTAGATGGTGTATCAAACCAGAACAAAACTCACTTCTCCTAACTATGTGGAGGAAGTGGATTGGAAAATTAAATGGGGAGAGGAGAGTGAGGGAGCAGTTTCTGCCACGCTCTTGTCACAGTGCCCCTGCTCCCACTAACAAGTCCGCTCGGTTGACTCATGCTGAAAGTCATTCACATGGTGTTTAATTTCGCCTCATTGATTGGAATTTAAAGCCCCGAATATAGCAAGGAAGACATTAAGATTATCTATTCCCTAAACCATGTGCCGAACATTTGTTTTTAATTGTGATACACTGTGGCAAAAACCAAGTCTTTTGAGTTTTCAGCCCAGAAACTTCTTAAACTTAACAAAGTAAGTCTGCACTCGCTGTTGGGTACTGTATGAGTGCATGCAGTTTCTAAACTACATTTATACACTGCATGCTGTAGATCAACAAAAGTAACATTTCATTAGTCTTGATATGTAGTTCTTGCTTGATGCCAGATGCTGGGGACTCAAGCTGTCGAAACAAAAGACATGCACTTCAGTACTTACTTTCCCCTTCCTCATTTTTCTTTGTCTGCACTTCCAAAGACGGCATTACATCTGTCAGCAAGACGTGATTTACATAAATATCAAACTATTCTTCAGAGTAACTGTCAGAGAAACTCTTGAGACTTGAAAAATATTAGCATTTCAAGGTTTACATTTAGACTATGTTCATATCTGTTTTGCATATACTATTTTTGTGTTTTTGTTTTTAAGTTACACTTATATGGTTGCTCTCGAACTAAAGCCAATGAGATCGGATTCAAGGCATGGAGTTACAGGATTATTAATGGCAAAGTCAATTTTGAATCTGAGAGTCAGACTGAAAAATAACTGCAAATATTGAATAGATTTAGTTTATAACTTGGCATTTTGTGTGGTAAGATGGCAGCCAGAAGCCCAAATCTCACAGGATACAGCCCGTTATGTGTTTTAAGGGAATCAAAGAAAATATACAATATTTGAATTCACTCACCAACTGCATTAAGTCACATCTTGCAATGAAAATTCCACCTTGGACCAATACATGGCTTTTTTCTGGATTACATTTTCCTCTGATTGTGCACTGCTCATGTCATCTGCCAGCCTCAAATGGAATTGCTACAGACAAGTACATGAAATTTTCATGATGTGTGGACAGTACATTTTCCAGTGAATTGTGTAGCTCTTGCATAGACATGTGCCGCCTGTGTTTTGAGTGTCACTTGTGAAAGGAACAAAAGTGGCACTCTTGATGGAATTTGCATGATTAGTTGTTGCTGTTGTTAAGCAGGACTGACCGCAGGCCTGGAGAAAAACATTAACAGGGAACCATTTCATTCTGAATAAACAGACACTTTTGTATTATTACTTTCATTGTATGTTCGCCCTATATCATGAGAGATTTACTCTTTCGCACAATTATGACATCATATATTTGAAAGTGGCTAAAGAGGTCATTAGTAGTATAAAATGCTGCCTGATAGAGCACTGGCAGCGTTGATGATGGGATGGAGAGAATGTCCAAAACATCAGGATATGTACTCTGATGAACTCAGCCTCCGTGCTGGATATTAGTTGCTTGCGAATTAGATGAATCAGGACCACAACATATTGACACTGACTTAACAGTCCACAGACACATGGAAAAGAAAAAGTAGGACAGTAATATCATGATCAACTCATTAAAACCATGCCAAAATTTACAATTACTAATTTAATGAGAGGAGTAAACACTCATAGTCAGGTGATTGAGAAAGATCAAGGAGAGAAGCAAAGGGGACAGAAAAGTTTAAATATATTATGATAAAATACGCATCATTCAGTTCAGTATGAGTTCAATTTGGAACTTTTGTGGAGTAAATAACCTGATGGATTTTTTAAACGTTTGCAAGAAAGAAAAACTAACATGACTCCATCTTTAAACAGCTAATCATTAAGCCTTTGAAAAGCTTTACTTTTCATAGACTTTGTTCTGCAGTCATATAAAAAAAAGGATGGGACTTCCTCCTGGTTTCTTCTATCTTTGTATGTATACCATATTAGAACGATGTCGGCTCTTCAAACAAAAGTGAACATAAAACAAATGCAACTTGAATAAACACAGAATGTATGTTTTAGATTTTATTTTTATTTCATGTCATACCAAAAGCACCACAGAGATAAAATATTGGATCTGATAGACGGTTGGGCCACATTTAACAGTAACAACTGTAAATTGCACCACAACACTTCAGATAACTGGAGATCAGTCTCTGACATGACTGTGGTGAGATTGGCCCACACTTTTTTTTTTCTTATTTTATATACTTTTATAATTCCCGAAGGGAAATTAAGAATGCACTCTAGTAAGTTAGTGAGTCACACGCGTGAATATTAGTGTGTACAGGCCTCTTCTCAGCAGAACTGATTTAGTGAATCCATATTGAAGGATTTGTGAACATTAACTTTTGTCATCAGGATTTCCCACAGCATCTCAATGGGATTGAGGTCCAGGCGTTTTAATTTTGGTCCAATCAGAAATGAACTTACTCTTGGGATCATTGTCTTATTGCACAGAATGATGACCTAACATTCTCCAGTAATTTGTGGTAGAGAGCAGATTTCAATTATGGCTAATCATCCTGGCCAATAGTATTCGATCATCCCCATGCTTGACTGTAGATAGATTGTAAGTTCTGTTTATGAAATGCTGTGCTTGGTGTCTATTTAACAGGACTCCTGTCTTTCAAACATTTCAACTTTGAAGTTAACAATCCACAGAGTATCCTTTCAAAAACTCTAATGCTCATCAAGGTATGTCATAGGAAAATTGAGACCAGCTTTAATTGTCAACTGCACTAATAGTCGCTTGCACATCATCTCTTCACTGTGGTTACCAGTCTTCCTCTGTGTCTTTATATTAGTTCAGGCATGAGATCAAACTTTACTGAAGTGAGAGAGGCCTTCATATTCTATGATGTTTTCTGTTTGTCCTTTCTGACCTCTTGAATGAGTTGTTGTAGGGCTCTTGGAGGAAATCTGGAAGGTCGGACGCTTTTGAAAAGGTTCACAATTGTCATCACCACTTTTTAAAACATGTACACTTTGGATCAGCAGAGTCTCAGAGTCTTGAAAAAAATGGTTATATTATATTTCAAGCCACATATTCCTCATTATCTCTGGAACATATTCCTATTTTGCATAGTGTGTTACCGATGAGACCTACTACCAAAATTTGTACTGATGAAAATGGTGAAAATGATGATATGATTGAACAAGGCTGGTGGTAATCAGACTTTGGTAGATGTGTTAGAGCTGCAGCCAGCTATTAAGGCATTTTGCTATATTTTTACATTTTCCATTCGAGACAATACAGGTGATTCATGAATTTGATAACAATAAACTCAATAAATTTAGTGATCATTTAAACTTGCATTTTATTCCTGGTCAGGGTGCCTTTGTTTTGGGTTTTCCTCACTGTTTTTTGTTTTTCATTTTGTTTTGTTGTTTGTTTTTCATTTGTTAAAGTTTACTTGACTTTATGCACACATAAAATATAAATAAAATATAAATAAATATAATTCTTTGCACAATATTTGTTGTTGGGCATGCAAACCACATTCAAATATATATGCATGTGCACACAGCCCCAGTGTCTTGGTATAATCCTCTTTTTCCATGTCAACTAAAAAAAACTCCTTTACATAAAGGTTTTGCACATCATAAGAGAAACTGACAAAACCTGAGCAAGTTTCATCTATTGCCTACAAGATGTGATCTCTTTAGCATGTGTCTTAAACATTGTTCTCCAGGTACCGTATCTATCGACACTGCTTTTGAATTGTATTATATGTGATATTTTACCTTGTTCTACTGAAGGGATCGATACTCTATGAATTTTTAAGAGTGTCTTAGCTTCACACTTTAGCCTGTAACCTGTGGTGCTGACAATCTCATTTGTGCTTCCAGTACTCCTTAAATAAGAAGTGTGAAGTACCAAATTAATTTTGACATGACAGAGTCAAGTGATCTATCATGTATCCAGGAATATCAGAAATATTATTTCAAAAACCATCAAATGTTTGTTATTTAAATTGAACGACCTGCTGACTAGATTACTTGTTCAGAAAAAAATGTATTCTGTTGGTGGTAAAAGTGAGACATTTTTATAGTTAAATCTCTGATGTAGTCATTCTTTAAATTCACACATCTCTGTATTGTTTTTGGAGTAATACTTTAGACCTGGTGATGGATCTGCAGGAAGTAGCCTGGCTCTTCTGTCAGACATAGAAAAATGGTGAAGCACAAGTACGATTGAGGAAAAACATTGCCCCATTCTGGCTAAATGAGAAATGAACAGTGAACACTGATATATTGCAGGTCGATGTTTTGCCAAGTATCAGAGTGAGGTGACATTTCAATAGCACACTTGAGGATAACTCCTCTGCTGGCCTTCTCCATTGCTGACCTCTGCACATGTACATTATATTTTACGTTATGTGTTGTAACAGTTCAGCAACAGAAATTTACACTGGCTACATAATTAGCTGCTTTCTAATTGCTATATACAGGTATGTTTAATTTTTGGATCCTTCCAGAATTGGAGACATTTAGGCTTCCAAATTCTTGAAAAATAAACCTTCACTTTTCTGATTTTCTGCTACATATCCATCAATAATAGGTAATAAACTATCAAAGGCTTGATTAGCTCAGCTGTTTTTATATAATGTCATTGTTTTTGGTAAGTCTTAGGAAATAGTACTTTTGTATTTAGCATAGTAAGGGCATTTAAATGACCTCAAATGGTGATTATAGATTGAAATTTAATAAATAACAACTTATGTACAATTCAAATTATTATCAAAATGTCTCAGAAACAATTGTGTTCGCATGTTGGGGACTATCTGCACTCTGAAGTGACGTACCCCATAATTTCGGCTGAAGGTCTTTGCTCATTTTTTTACATTCATGATTTCACTTATACTTGATTTGAAAATGTCAAAAGTATGTATTGTATCATGTTATAATTGTTACAGCATATTTTGGGAATTTGAAGTGTTAAAAAGTAATACATTTTTCTTGGTGTGGCTTCATACACAGAAATTCAATGCAAATGTAAAGAAAGTATTGAATTAATTCAGAAATGTGATTTATTTATTGCAATATTTCATGGAAATGCCCTGAAGGCGTCTACAGGCACTGGAAGGTGAACCCATTCATTTTCTTGGAATTAAGGCCAGACACTTTTTTGCCTGATTTCAAAAGCAGAAGTAATGGATGACTGATTTAAATATATCTGATGTGGTGCCCAGGTTGACAGTTAAGCTCCACTCTATCATGGTTATGAATACGAATATTTTAGCCTGATAAAGATTTTTGTGCATTTAAAGGAACCATCAACACAGGGTTTTGTGGTGCTGGGCCACTGAGAGCTGAAGGAGAAGAACTTCTATAAGACCAAACTTTCAAAAGCCTGTGTTCCTTTTTTCTGCAAGCTGCAGTTGAAAACTTTTTTCCAACAAAGATGAAATAAAGTAATGCTCAACATGCACTGAGTACGGTAGAGCTGGTGTCTACTGTAACAAATCAGCCTGAAATGATATATAAATACTTCATACAATGATAACAAGGAAATTGTAGTAAAGTTAAAATCACAATAATGAAAAAATATATATATTCTACAAACTATTTCTTTCGAAAATCTGTACCATTGTCTTTTGATGATAGACCAGATTGGACTACCGCTTACCCCTAAAGATTTCAGCTACGGTGTCCATATACTGATATCAGCAAGTCTGGATCATCTGTTATAACCTTATGATAACTTTATTGTTGCTGTTTTCATAGTTGATCAAGTTAGAAAAAATAGCCGTTTCATTTTCATCCAAACTGTCAAATTTTTGTTAAAACCAGACTCAAATCATGCAAAATTCACTTTTGGGAATGAATGTGTCTTAAACCAGTGCAGACTCATCACGCTTTAGGAATCCTGTCTTCTATCCGGTGTTGACATCTTTGATTCGGAGACCGTGTAGACAAAAATAAGATCCACCTGACAAAATGTGATGTAGTCTGACTTTCCTGTGACACATGATTTCGAGCCCTTATTATCTGCTCAACCTTTTTAAGTTTTTCCCTGGCAGAGAGTTGAAACGCACTGGAACGAGTTGGACAATAATCCCTCTGGATACAGTGATTCTGCATTGGCAAAAGGACAATAGCAATGATATTCACCTAATCTTCCTTGACAGATTCAGGACATGCTTTTCATTAACACAAAAGTGGATAAGAGACCAATAAGCACTGTTTCAGAGTTTACCTAAATCCTTTAAAGCTAACTGAGATTCACATTCTGGTGTCGCCTGTCTCTGTCTGTTCGGCTTAAGCCATTGGGTATCATATTTACAGAGCTTTTTGACATACCTTATTCAACTGCATTTTCCACTTTGTCTCCTGCAAGGTCTGATTGCAAACAACATTAATTTTAAAAGAAAGGCACCTCCTCCATCAACTGCCACCTTGCCCTTGTGAAGGGGTTTGAGTACCCTAATGATACTAGGAGCTAGGTTGGCTGGGGTAATTTGAGATTGAAGCTTCTGGTAGGTTCTCCCTCGGCAAAGAGAATCTAGGTAGACGGTCAAACAGAGTAGAGGGAAAGGGGCCCCTCAGCAAGTGCCTGTTGGCCGGGCCCTTACCCATAAGGTCAGGTCAGAACCAGCCTGAAACAGCGACATAGGTACAGTACACCCTCGTTACTCGGGGTTGATGCGTTACAGAAACCACACGCACATAACGAATTCCACGATAAAGCGACAAACTATTTATCTTAATATTTATATATTTACAGTATTTTCCACACTATAAGGCGCACTGGACTATAAGGTTCACCCTCAATAATTTGTTTGTTTTATAATTTATTATATACATAAGGCGCACTGGATTGTAAGGCGCACACAATAAAAATAAATAAAATGTATTTGATAAACTGCTGCGGCTGTAGTTGCGTAATCCGTCCACTAGATAGAGCCGCGCTGCTCAGGCAGTCATGATTGCGTTCATGACTTCCTGACTACCTTTGAATGGCCCTTATTGTTATGACAATAAGCCACTCTGAGCCTCATCAAGGAAACCTGATCACTTGATCACTTTGCCATCTTAGAAAGAAGTCAACACGCATATTAAAAAACCTGACGTTAAAAACTGGTTAAATTCATTACTAGTGCAGTCAGTGCGAACAGAGCGGATTATTTCCTGATCTGAAGTTCAAAGCACATGTTTAAGCTCTGACGTTCGTCTTCGTTTATTAATTAAATATTGTTTCGATCGATCGGTAGTCCAGTCGGAGGTGAGGTGCAGCTATTTGCTGCTGTGTGTCCTGAACAATTTTTTAACTAGTTTTTAATGTCAGGCTGCTAATTTACTGTCAAATGTGGCGCTGTTTTACTCCTAGAACTGACTTTAATGTCGGTGTCTCACTGCTGTGAATCTCACCACACATCGCTGCAGACAGAATACACAAGCCTGAATGCTCCCCTCCGCCGCCCGCCCAGAGCTATCAACTACATTTGAAAATCAAAGCAGCACACCCATTGGCACCTTTTTCTAGCAGTGACTGCTCTTGAAATTTCAGAAAAGGCTGGAAGTTCAGTTTTGAGGGTCTTTCATTCACCTTTATGCTAGTTTCTCAGTGTGTTTCCACAGACTTATAGAATGGACCGTCACTAGATTCCAGATGACAGCACAGTGGCATTTTTAAGACCAATGAAGTTTAAAGTGGGTTATTTCCGACGCCAAATAGTTAGGAAATACTGAGATCAGTCAGTCAGTCAAACTTTATTAATAGAATTGTTGAAAGTTCCTTATGTTTTGCTATGTAATCACCGGTGCTCCTACAGTCTGCTCTACTGTCTGGGAGCAGCTATGTCAGAGCCAGGACTTCGGTGAAGCCCCTTGACTACCGTTGTTAGGGGGCGTAGGACCGAGTGCCTTGTGAGGGGGCTCCCCTGGTGGCGGAGTGCGGCATGACTGGCGGCCAGACTGCCGGCTTTTTTTCAGCAATCATGTTTTTAACCAATATTAATATGAATATTAATCCACATATAAGGCGCACCGGATTATAAAGCGCACTACGGGTTTATGAGAAAATTTTAGACTTTTAGGTGCACCTTATATTGCGGAAAATACGGTATATATTAAACCACCCTCTATCTGGATTACCTTTTCCCACACTCTTATCGACTGTTCAAAGACTTTTGTGTCTCATGGAAGTGCGTTGTGTTCCGAGACTCACTTCCGGGTGCCGTCAACCAATAGTATGTGTGCACTGTTTCACGTGACTACCTACCAAAAACCTGCGATGAGGTGAAGTCACGAATGCGCGAGGGCGCACTGTATATCCTCCCATGAGCTCACCACCCACAGGAGTAGACACAGGAATCCAGTGCAGTATGGATTGGGCTGCAATAAAAAGCAGGCATGTTGGCCGTCCAATCCCTGATTGAGAAAGCTCACTACAGAGACATCAGAATCAGAATCACTTTTAATTGCCATCGTTTGTTAAAAAACAGACAAGGAATTTGTTTTCAGCAGGTGGTGTCTCAAACTGCACATTCATACATTAAATTTCCTCTTCTTCTTTTCCTTTCGGGTTTCCCCTTCAGGGGTCGCCACAGGGATTCAATTGCCTCCATCTAACCCTGTCCTTTGCATCCTCTTCTCTCACACCAACTACCTTCATGTCTTCCCTCATTACATCCATAAACCTCCTCTTTGGTCTTCCTCTTGGCCTCCTGCCTGGCAGTTCAAAACTCAGCATCCTTCTACCAATATATTCACTATCTCTCCTCTGGACATGTCCAAACCATCTCAGTCTGGCCTCTCTGACTTTATCTCCAAAACCTCGAACATGTGCTGTCCCTCTGATGTACTCATTCCTGATCCTATCCTTCCTGGTCACTCCCAAAGAGAATCTCAGCATCTTCATCTCTGCTACCTCCAGCTCTGTCTCCTGTCTTTTCCTCAGTGACACTGTCTCTAGACCAAACAACATCGCTGGTCTCACCACAGTTTTGTACACCTTTCCTTTCATTTTAGCTGAAACTCTTCTATCACACATCACACCTGACACTCTCCTCCACCCGTTCCATCCTGCCTGTACACGCTTCTTCACCTCTTTTCCACACTCTCCATTGCTCTGGACTGTTGACTCTAAGTACTTAAAATCCTCCACCTTCTTAATCTCTTCTCCCTGTAACCTCACTCTTCCACTTGGGTCCCTCTCATTCACACACATGTATTCTGTCTTACTGCGGCTAACCTTCATTCCTCTCCTTTCCAGGACAAACCTCCACCTCTCTCACTTGTCCTCCACCTGTTCCCTGTTCTTAAAAATGGGCACCAGCACACTTCTCCTCCATTCCTTGGGCATCTTCTCACTATCTAAGATCCTGTTGAACAACCCAGTCAGAAACTCTACTGCCACCTCTCCTAGACACTTCCAAACCTCTACAGGTATATCATCAGGACCGACTGCCTTTCCACTTTTCATCCTCTTCAGTGCCCTCCTCACTTCCTCCTGACTAATCTTTGCCACATCCTGGTCCACAACAGTCACCTCTTCTAGTCTTTGTTCTCTCTCATTTTCCACGTTCATCAACTCTTCAGGCGTCTGTAGCCGGTGATGTCCTGCAGACCTCTCGACACCGACGAGGGGTTGTTGGCTGAAAAGTTTTTTTTCAGCTTGTCAGGAAAGATGACATGGAATGTCATCTTTCTAGTGGGTAAGGAGCCCGAGCTTGTGCAGAAGGTTGAGAGGTTCTAAATAAAGATAGTCAGCTTCACCTCTACATACAACTCCGTTTCTGGAACTAGCTGTCTTGATGAGGGAACGATTCTCTATTTTGCTGGAGTTGCACTTGAATAAGAAGCTGACGGAAGGTGTGGGCTTACTCTTGTCTCCTCAGCTCTGCTTATGCGTTGAAAAGGTTGTTTCCCTACATCTTCAGAATAGGTTCTGACTGTTGTATGCACTGAACAGCAGTTCCACTATCCACCCTTTCTGGAGTTCTTGGTGATGGACATTGGAATGCATCCCTGCAGGGGACTTCATTATTCTGCTGGGTGGCTTCAATGCTCACGAACAATGACAGCCTAACCTGGAGGAGCATGATTAAGAGGAACAGCTTGCCTGATCTGAACTGAATGTTGTTCAGTTATTGGACTTCTGTGATCGTCACAGTTTATCCATAACTAATGCCTTGTTTAGTCATAACAGTACTCACTTGGTACACGGCACTTCTAAATCTGAAACCAGAGTTAACAGTCAAAAAAGGGTGGAGTGCCCACTCTGGGTAGGAGAGGAGTCCCTCCCTCAAGCAAAGGAGTTCAAGTATTTTGGGGTCTTATTCACAAGTGAGGAAAAAATGGAAAGGAAAATTAGCAGGCAGATCGGTGCATCCTGGGAAAAAAATACCGAATGTACCTTATCCTGCATGTGAAGCATTGAGTCTCATTTTAAACACATATCTTTCTCACCAGATAATAGTTTACACTGTGAGGTGTGTGTTCTTTGTCAGCAGCCTCCTATTGTCTGGAAAGCCAGCATCAGATTGTGCTGTCAATAACTTTTGTTAAGAAACAAGTTTTTTTTCAAAAATCTGCCTGTGCTGTTTTATGAGGGAACTTTAATTTCTTGATTTTTGGATAAGAGACTGAAGAATTTGAAAAAGAGTGTTCTTTTTTTTTTTCTACTCAAAACGTCAGTGGACTTTTCATTCAGATTGCAAAGGAGTTAAGAAGAGGGAGGATAGCACTTATTTTTTTTCTTTTTAATTAGTTTCATCTGAGGAATTATCTTGCACTAATATAATGGCTCGATTCATCTCCCACACCATCTGGAGTGAGTGCGGTGTACCTCTGGAGTTGATAGCTTTCCCCTGGTGCTGTGTCGGAGTAATAGGCTGTTCAAAGGCTGCTCTGGGCTCGGACAGCTGAGCAGAGGTGGGGCAGGAGCAGCTGGCCCTGGCACTGTCACCTGCTGTCTTTCAGGAGGCTTTCAAATGTGTTCAGTTCATCTATGCACGCATCTACAGTATGCTACTTATTGTTCCTTTTTGGAATATCAATACATAAAAATTATTAAGAATAACATCAAACATCAGTAGCACATCATTACCGTAATGCTGTAATGTATGTCATGGTCAGAGTCCAGGTGAAATGAGGAGAAATGGTGTGAGGAATGTGGTATATGGGGTAAAGAGAGAGAGAAAAATAACGGTGTTGTTAAGCAGTTGTAAATATATTATGTAACAGGGATATTAATCTAAAAGAGAAAAGTGAATGAAGTTGAGATCAATAATTTCAGGAAGTAACGAGTCATAGTTAGAAATACTTTGGCTTTTGAACTCCTCAGGACATCTGATAGACAGACAACTGCCTAGAGCCTCAGCAAAATAAATCCTCTCTTTGGAGTCCAGACACTGGTGGTGGTGGCTGATGTCCATGAAATGAAGTAATGAAGAATGAAATAATGAAGTTGATGAATATGCAAAAACTGGTTGCTGAGGGGGAGATGAAGGGTGCGTTTGAAGGCAGCATAAAAATTATACGCACAGGTCATATTTAACAAGAGAAAGATTAGCACTGTCAAAAGAATCAAACCGTAAAAGCTCATATCTAAAATAACAGACCCCGAAAATATTAAGATCATTCCTTTCTTTGCAAAGGCATTGTCATTATGAGATATCGTAGGCTACAGCTTCACTCCACATCAGTCCAATCACATTATATAAAAAAAATTACATGATACATAAAATACTATGCAAATATACAATAAAGTGAAATGTATTTTTGTAAAATATAATAGTAATACAAAGTCAATAACAACCTTCTAATTCACATTTTACACATTGCACAATAATAAAATGGTAACAACTAATAGCAAGACCACTGGATGGATCAGTGGTGTGCGTGTGTGTGTTTGTGTGTGTGTGTGTGTGTGTGTGTGTGTGTGTGTGTGTGTGTGTGTGTGTGTGTGTGTGTGTGTGTGTGTGTGTGTGTGTGTGTGTGTGTGTGTGTGTGTGTGAGCTACGGTGCATGTGCAACATACTTAAGAGTCAACTTCAGGCAGAGCACCAATTTTATCCTTTTCCACAGTTCCACAGGCGTGAGAAGGAGAGAGAGTTCACATCATTAGGGCTCTTGCTAACATCTGGGAGAGGTGAGACAAGTAAGAAATAAGCAGTTGAGTCTGGAGATATGACAGTACTTAAGGTGGATGCACGTCTGCACCTCAAGCCAAGTCACACAGGCAAAAAGACGTATAATTTGCTTTTGATGAACAACTTTGGCTCTCTGTCATGTTTTTAGACAGTCAGGCCACATCTCAACATCTGGATCTTGTTTTTTCATCAAGTCATTGAGATTTTAGTTCAACTTATGAGAGGTACATTTGACAATTTAACAGTATCGGATTTGCCAAGACACATTTAAAGCCACAGTGTAGTCAGTGCACCCAATGTCTCTTTATTGTTAGCATCTGTTGAACATGGCCATATTTTGGTCAATAAACTTGTGGTGAAAACCTGGCTACCTGCAGGTTAAAGCTGAGTGAATTTCTTGTGATTATTCAGTAACAGTAAGGAACAATGCTGTTGCTGACTCATATTTCTCAGACTGGAATGAAAGGTGTTAAACTACCAGAGAATTATCACCTGACTCTGCAGGTTTCCAGCAACTTTTTCTCTGCAGTAAACTCAGATAAACCCACAGTACAGTATCTGCTCAGCACCACTCTGTAAACAGACTCATTTAACCTCTATCAGGTGAACACAGTAAAAAGACTTTGTAGTGGACACAGCATCATTTGTGACGACTTGAAATGAATAACTGAAGTATCCACTGCATTTTTCCACCAACGCAAATATATAATTAATGAATAACAGCAAACAGGTAATGTTATTGAGATCTTTCATGGATATATCAACACATTCTTAAAATAATCGCCTAAGTTGTTTTTTATGACTATTGAGAAAATGAAGAAAAAACAGAATCATTTGCTGATGATTTAGGTCAAAAATCAATTTTGTTGGTTATTTGAAGAGGGTGACGATTAAACAATTTGTTAAAATAGCCCACACAGTTTCTTTCAACCACAATAAATGTTGTCAGTCAAAATATATCAAAAACATGTAATATTGTATTCATTAGGGTTGACCAAGGGTGTCTGTGTGTGTGTGTGCATTTGTCTGTGAGTGTCTGTGTATGTAGGTGTGTGTGCTTGTATGTGTGTGGGTGGACTTCTGTGATGATGGAGAGAGGTGGTGGTTATTGAGGGTGTCTTATATAACAGCTGAGTAGCTTTATGACTTCTAATATGCGCCCTGTCCGATTGAATTGTAAATATGGAGTGCAAGTGCATTCAGAGGTGTATACATCCTCTGCTTCATTTACCAGATGCTAAGTCATGACCAACCTGTTTATTACACCGTGCAATCCAGAATTAAGATAGAGGTACTCAAAAGAAAAAAGTCATTTACCGTTGCCCAAGCTACACTTGCACACCAGACGCATTTCACTGTTGCTTGAAAGCTTCCCATGCATGGAGCACATTATCATTTGATATCCATCCAGAGTTCTCAATTAAAATTATACAGCGGTTGCATTTCATTACCTGAGCTTGGGGCAATTTGTAGGCCATTAAGCTTCTACCTGTATCAGTGGAGATGTTTTCAAGGTGAACATCTGGGGTTGAGGAGGCAGAGCATGAAATGAAATGCCCCTGGTTTTCTGCTATGCCTTTTGTCCAAAAAGAGCCAAGGGTATTAGAAAGCCATGCATAGTAAGAAGCAGGTTACTATGGGCTGCGACAAATTGGTCTGGGATCAGAATTGAAATGGAAAATAGACCATAAATCCTGGATAAAGTTCAAAATACGGGGAACAAAAAGCCAGAATTGTGTTTTACTATGTAGTACTGAATGAAATTTTAGTGGCTGGAATGTACACTAGAATTATTATTGTTGTTATGATGATTATGATTATGATTATGATTATTATGATTATTATTATTATTATTACTAGCGGAAACCCATGGAAATTCTACGATAAAACAATAATATCAGAATTCATATCAAACAAATGTATTGGTATTAAAAACCAAGCACACCCAAATTAGTCAAAAATCAACATGGTGACGTCACGACTTTGTGTTGGCAAATCATGGATTGCGCTGGGCGGGTATTGTGAAGTAGGCAAACTGGAATGTTAGCAGGGTAACTGGAGACAAAAAGCTAACTGATGGTGAGATTGGTAAAGGAGCTAACATTAAAGGAAAAGGCACCTGTAAAAAGAGCAAGTGGAAAAGATATTTTAGAGAAGTGATAGTTCTGTTAGCTGACTACATGAACAGAACTGTATGAAGTTACTTAAAGACCGTTTTTGTCAGACGCCTGAGGAGCATTTTGTATACTAGATCGATTGTCCCATTCCAAACGGAAACCATAGCTGGACAGACTGTTCGTGCTAGCCAGATCGTTTCACTCAGAATTCGTTGCCGCTTTCTGTGTCATTCCTGCTGTTTGGACTCTCTACTCAAAAACATGAAAATTGTTATGAAACTTTAAAATTGTGTTAACTGGGAAGTCTATATATAGTTAGTGATGGGCAGATGAAGCCCCTTGAACCACTGAAGCTTTCCATCCCAATCAGTTCATTGCAGTTCGGAGCTTCATGAGGCTTCATTTGCTCTAATACAACATGTACTGCATTTTAAAATATCAGTATGTGAATAAAAATGTCAGCAAAATAAGGAAGTATGCAAAACATGTATCTTTTAGTGATGGCAGTACACTGTGTGTGTGTGTGTGTGTGTGTGTGTGTGTGTGTGTGTGTGTGTGTGTGTGTGTGTGTGTGTGTGTGTGTGTGTGTGTGCGTGTGTGCGTGTGTGCGTGTGTGCGTGTGTGCGTGTGTGTGTGTGTGTGTGTATTATATACGTATGCGAGCATTTGGAGTTATAAGTGATTTCCCTACGGGGATTATTAATAGATTTACTATTAGTTTTTTACACACACACACACACACACACACACACACACACACACACACACACACACACACACACACACACACACACACACACATACACATTTACACAGTGTTTTCAAAAAACTACACTTTGGCCAGCATTTTTTGTCGAAAAAAGGCATAGCCGCAACAAAAAGCCTCGCTGCCCGTGATTCCTTCTGCCAGATGCGACGTGACTGGTTGGGCGCTTGATTGGTTGGGCGCTTGATTGGTTGGGCGCTTGATTGGTTGGGCGCTTGATTGACAGTTAGTGGGTGGAGTTAAAGTGTGACTGTGAGATTTTCAAGTGAGTTTATTCAAATATATTGGTGGGGAGATTATTATTATTATTATTATTATTATTATTATTATTATTATTATTATTATTATTATTATTATTATTATTATTATTATTATTATTATTATTATTATATTGTGTTTTTGCATGATCCACTAGTTGCCATTCATGTCACTAGTGAAACATCTTTACTATCTCCTGAAATCCTGACAACTTGTAAAAATGCAAAGTGTTACTTGCTGAATTCCCCATAAGGGATCAAGAATCTCTATAAAACTGTAATTGATTTCGTAGAAACCAATAAAAGTGTTGCCACAAAGAAACTGCTCATGTGAGAGCTTTTAAGAATCATACCTCATTATACTTCAGATCTAATGTTTTTTGTCTATGGCTGATTAAAAAACAAACTGCAATTATATTGTATCATGACATAATATAATTTGGTCAATAATGTAATAAAAGCTGCATCTTGTTTGTGATTATTACATGGATTTCTGTGATCAAGCTCTTGTACGTATTCCATGGGTATGTTTTGTTCACTGTGAGAAGGGAATGAAATGTGCCCACAAACTGAAGTAGTAGATAGATATAATCAGATTGGATTTTCATGTTAAGGCATTTAAATGTCATATGGTGATGTGGGTTGCATGAACTTCTGAACTAAATCATATTCCTGTAATGCCTCATTATGTTTATAGAAATTCATTAACCTCACATGGATGTTTGACTCAATTTCAACATAGTAGAACTGATGTCAACACCACTGACTTACTACTGCACAATATCTCGGGTTTAATATTTTTTTCTCGAAAAGCTGGCTTTTAGCTAATGCATTCATGGAACGTAATATTCTGACAAACTCTTGCTATGTTGTATTACATTCTGTTTGATATGCACATTTATGGATGAGATCATACAAGTGGTTTCCATAAACTGAGAAATAATATATAGATTTAATTTAGCATTTGCTGCCACATTTTTACATTTGACATGCAGCCACATTTATTGCACAAGCCTTAGTCGGTTTCCTGAAAGAAGAAAAGTCTTTGAATGGAGTTGTTTTATAAAGTGCTACAGTGCTTGCTAACCCATGGAATAAAGTCTGTCTCATATTTTTCCTCAAAAAATTTAAAAGAAGATATGAAAACCTAGCAGCAAAACCCACATTTAGTGCAGGGCAGCTTTGGTGTGTATCTTTTCACACTGTTGTGAATAATAACATTTCTTTGTTGGGGATTATGGGTCCTTGCTGCAGGGTGTTCAAAATAATTTTGCTTGTGACAGCCTGAAATAGCTTTCAGTTTGTCAAATAACTGCAGAGTCGCTGTCATGCAGTGAGCATTCGAGGATCACTTTCCTCAACACTGCAAAGCAGGCGAGTTAAGAGAGTCCCAACACAAACTAGCCTTTTATTTCTGTTATCATTCTTCAGCAGTAGAGGGATCCCACTGGAGATTTGCATGGTACAAGTTGTATTCTGGATGATATGAAGTAATCAGGCCCTTTGAGTCTCCTTCTATCTCTCACTCTCTCACTCGCTCTCATTTTCTCTTCAGTCTGTCTCTGCGTATCTCTCCTGCCCTCACTAAGGCTGTTGAGCACTCAAGTTGTGCAGTGTTTTAGCATTACATCATTCCACATGGCACAGTATTGAACTTCTGGGAACCGTGAAGACAGCACAGGCCTCCAGATTTGTCAGAGCATTGAGCTTGATTGTTGCACTGAACAGATGAACTGTATGCTGAACAAGACACATTCTGGCAAGCAACAGGCAATAATTAATGCACAGTCCCTTTTTTCTCTTCCCCATGTAAGTGGTGACAATGTGTCCAGTTTTTTTGCCTTTTGTGTCACCATTGAGGACACATATTTATTCTACAATAGGCACATCCTCTATCCGCCTATCCCTCATACGATATTCTATCCAGGTACGATGTCATGGTGACGCTTAGTTATGCAGTGGAATTTATTGTCTGCACTGCGGCAGATTACCATTGCTTAACATGCTACACAGGAGACTTAAAGAAGCAGCAGCGCTCTCAGTGTTGCATCCTGCTGGCATGTTAGTATGTTGGAAAGCCTGGACTTAATGGATGGCTTCCTTTTCTATCAGACATTCAGAACAGTGCAGGGAAATTTATAATGGCAGAGACAGCAAATATTAAAATGAGGCTTTCATCAGTTCTATTTTAGTTTTAAATGTCTTCAGAAGTACGTTGTGCTAAATTGCATTCATCAATTTACTTACTTACATTTATCTTACAATTTCAGTAAAACCCCTGTCAATTGTTATATGTTTACTGTTGTCTATAGTCAATGAAAAACAGATCTGATTTTCAAGTAACTTGTGATTTTATACCTTGAGAGCTGTTGCATATGCTTAAATGTTATTTTCTGTGCTGCCATTAGGAAATGTAATGTTCTGTAATGATCAAATACACTGTTTACAGCCTCAATACCCCACAGTTAATTCACCCAAAGTAGACTTCATAGCTAGTAGCTTCACATGTTTTAGTATTCTTGCCAAAGTCTTTTTTATAACAAAATACAGATTCAAGCTAAATAATTTAACACCTCTGCACACCAAGCAGGGGTATCAGCCATGAGCCTCAGGATGAATTTCAAGGGAAGGTTCTTTACCAAGCTAAAGGCTATGTAACAGAAGACTGAGACTACTCTGAGAACAAAAAAAATTTCCTGCAAAGAAAATGTGTTGCAACATGGGAATTTATCTTTTCAAGCTGTTATCTGCATACATATGTTATCAGATTCAGACAATGGGTTCTGGGAAGATAAGAAAGACTCAGTTTTTATCCACTGGGGGCAATCCTCCAAGCACTATGGCTGCCATGTACGTTTCCCTGTTATGTCGCCTGGGGTTAAAAAAGAAACAAAATGTTATTGAAAAATGATCAAATAATCTTGTGTGTTTCTGCTCAGATCCCATCTCTAGGTAGTGAAGGACCATGGCCAGCAGTTGTGGTTTTACAGTTTTTGTTTTTGGAAAAGGAGGAAAAAAACTTTGGAACCATGAGAAGACTCATCATCAAAACTGATTCACAAAAAAACAACAACAAAAAATCTTACACAAGCTATAGCATATAACACGTTTTATTTTAACAACAATTTAACAATTTTATTTTTCACTTCTAATATCTACCTTGTTAATTATAACTATATTTTGCAAAATGTCAGTCAATTTGTCAGCTAATCAAACAACTGTTTCACCATAGACTATATGAGGTGTTATGGCATTGTGGTAATAATTTCCATGACCGACATTTTCATTTTGAGCACCTGTAACACCTATATTTTATATTCATACAAACCAAAAAAAAAACCAAATAAAAGCCAATACAGTAAACAGACATACACTATAAAACCTGAAGTAGCATCCTGTAAATACAGAGGGCACAAGTAAGTATCTAGAACTATATCAAATTGTGTCGGCAAACAGAAAAAGCAACTACTGTGAAGCTTTAATAGTTTGCTCATCAGAGTGCTGTCAAGTCCCAAATACTCTTATTTTAGCCAGGTTAAAGATTATGGCTTGTATTAAAATAAGTATCAAGTGGTATAAGTGATTTTGTACACAAAATTTAAAATAAATGCACGTAAACATTTGGTCTCACACTGGGTACACAACAGTTGTCACCTAGGTGAAAGTTCAGTGTCAGTCCATCCCAACCTCCTTCCAGCATAAACTGTCTCATTGTTTTCATTATATCCCCTGATTTGTAATCGGCTGGTCAACAGTTGATTAAAACCCACAGGTAATCCAAAATGTGGAAGTACCAGGTCTAAATCCAATAAGCAAAGACGACACATCATCAATTGAAACACATTGGGGGTCAATGGATGATATATTCTGTCCGTTTTGATGAAGTCTGATGTGCCTCCAACAGCTTCATGCCTTTGACCAATGTGTTGATGATGCAATGCGCAACAGTGGGGTTGAATGTGGTTGCTTCTTACTGTCTGTCAGTGAGCAGTATTCATTTCAATATTTTTTCTCAGTGTAAAATTATTAAAAAAAACAATAAATTAACAAATGTGATAAAATTGCTTTAAATTAACCAAGAATTTTACTGGGCTTTCACTCTCCTCTGATTTACATCTACATTCAGCTCTGTGAATTGTCATCTGCACTAATCACAACTTGTATTATTCTGCAAACTAATTCTAATTGTTAATATTTTCAAGATATTTCTCAACCATTCATGTACACTCAAATTCACAGCATTGTTTGTTTCACATTTCTAGAGGGTAAGACGTGATTCTGCATCTTTATGGTATTTTTACATCTAAATCTTATTTATCTCAGCAGTTCGTGAGACCCCCCATGTCATCATCTTGTGTTGACTCAGTGTGCATCAGTTCTGTGACTGTTCTTGACCTTAAAACTCATCTGTAATCATTTTATGCTAAGCACACGGGCACAGCTGGGGTCAGAACGCCCTCCGTTGACCTCCATCTATACCGGCAGAGTTGCACATACACTTGTCAATTTGTGGCACTGTCACTGACATGAGCAGCTCCATAAAATTACACATTCATTCACTTTGATGCATTGCAAAGTCAAAGAAAAAACAAATTCAACATTTATCTGCCATAAAATCAGCCAACTCCAATGTTAAAAAATATTGCTAACTAAACTCTTTTTATCGGTTTTATTGTGAGCTAGAAATTTATTTTTTATTGTGTTACCCATCTTTGTTTTGATGTTTTACCAGCAGATCTCAATTGTCCAATTTTCCCTTTGTTTCCATCATGATGTATCTATCAATCAGACCTCTGACATATCTGCACCTCCCTGAGCCAAAATGTGCTCAGCGGCCGACATTTGTTGGCTCTTCATCCATTTTAAGGCTCCACATTATGGCTCTGGGTGAAAAATGTTGATCCGGCAGTGGTCTCCTTCAGGCTGTAACGCATGAGGCTTAACCTTCCGTCCAATAGAACTAATGGTCCACACCTTTAATTGTCATGGGCTGTTCATCTTCACTAACAATAGCAGTAAGCAATGGGTCTGAGAAGGAAAGCCAGTCATGTTTGAAAAAAATAAGTGATTCAGTTCTGAAGCAATTCGTGAGTGAATGCTGCAGAGGTGGCCGTAATGTGTAGAGAAATATCTTATAGACTAACAGGCAGTGCAGACAATAGAGGCACACAAGAAACACTAAATGTTTTTCCTCCCATTCTTCTGGACAATAAATTGTAAGATTTAAATGCTGTGTGTCTTCCACGGAGGGAGAGCTTGTGATGCTGAAATGGACATTATATAGTCTCTCAGAGAGAGTTTAAAGGCTAAGAAAGTAACTTGCACATTAGCAACTTTGCCATCATGGTGATGTCAGTCACAAAACAGACACATACTCAGTTGAATCACTTAAAGAGAAGGGCTGCAACTGTAGGTGATGTTTACTAATTTTAAATGCATCCTCATTATTCTATGTTATGTCAAAACAGAATTTGATATCTTTTTTATTACTTTCTTTTTTTCCAAAGAGTTAAATAGAATCAACCGATAAATAACAAAATGCCATTGACGAGTTTATTGTGTGATTTAGACATGCAACACAATGAAGAGACAAATTTAGTTACCAAATTAAATCATGTTTCCTGGGAAAATAGAAGCCCATTAAAATTATATATTGCATGGTCAGATATTTTACTCCCACAAAACAGTCTAATTGCATTCATTCCTGTTAGAAGCCCACAAATGTTGAATCAAGATTTTCAGGCGTATTGGCAGAACGCTGCAAGGCAGCAGATGACTAGCTTCAAACGAGTTGCAAGGGGGAGGGATGTAAAATCTTGACAAACAGTGAGAGCCAGTGTCCACATCATCTCTCGCCCCTGACAGGCTTCCCCATGCATGAATTCAAAGCTGGTAAATCCATGGCTGGATTCATTTCGATCTGACATCCATCATGTAGATCAGTGTTGTTTTTCACTGTACTGTGTCCACAGTAAGATGTTTTGGCAATTGGCCCATGACATCTGTTAAAGCCAGTCAAGAGAGACTGTGACCAATTTGGCAATTCTGTCACATTGTTTTCTGGCTTTGAGCTCTATTCATTCATATTAGAAACGTCAGAGAACTATAGCTGCATGCCTACATGAAAATACTGCACAACTACTGTACATGTCAATACCTTATATCATTTTGGAGATTTACATTTTTGGTGCAGTCGCTTTAGACTTTGTGAAACTGTAATATGTCCAGATTTTATTTTATTTTTAAATCTGTGCTATTTCTTTACTACAGAAAGGATTAGCAAATTGGATGTATTTCACATTCTGCTGCCTTTTCATTTACAAGACAAAAACAGGAAAAGCCTTGCAGCAACTTGCCAGGTTATACATGGACTTGTGTGTATTAGTTTTAAAGACATTTAGATGTAAACAACATGATATACAGCAACATTTATGTTGATCTGAGATCTAGATTAAATGGATGCAAAAGAGTCGGAAGCTCTTATTGAAAAATAAAGGCAGAAACCAGCACTGCATATACTGTATATACTATACATATACTGTCCAATCAAACACAAGTCTGTTCTCTCTTAGTGTTGGCTGTGATATTATAGCAAGCAGTAAATTTCTTCATAATCTACGTAGAATACAAGCTTCATCACTGTGTTGAATTACAGATAAACTACTCCCAGTATTTCTGTACCAGCTTATACAGTTGAGGCATGGTGACATGTGTGTTGAGGGTGTTAGGCAGATGGGATGTGTCTGATATCTCTCACTCAAGATAATGAGATGAGAATGTGCTTCACCAATCTTAGAGTCTGTCTGATGGTAAGAGACATGGTGCCCACTCATACGGGAGGGATATTTCCCCTCTTCTAAGATAATGAGATGACAATGTATTCAACTATCATTAGATGAAGGCAGGGTTAGGATTGGGGGAAGGAGAGAGAAATGTTCTTACAGCACTTGTCTATTGTCTTTGATCAGATGAGAAAAGCAACTGTCATTCTTTGTTGCAGCGCTGGACTCATGAAAGCAGAACTAACTACTTTATCGCTGTTAATGTCACTTAAAGGCTATGGTTTGTAGTATACGTCTGCAAACTGCTGATTTCTCAAGTTCATCTGCACCATTGATTGAATGGAAATACAAATCTCTGAGGTTACATGTTGTCTTGCTCCCTGTGTGGTGAGGTCTTTCTCTCTCTTTTTAGTTAGTAGCTTAACAAAAAAAATGTTTGAAAATAAAATCCATTTGGTATCATTGGGGAAGAAAAGACACAACATCTTGCCTGACATGGCACTCTACTGCAAGATGTTAAAAGTGCCATGTTTGCGGGCTTATTTAAGCAGGCTTGACAAGAGAATCTTGTTCCATAAAGTGTGTGTTGTTGCACATGTAGAGGAATCCATCTTGTCTTTCTTTTCCCCCATGGTGAAGATAATCCCTTGCATGCTGGGTTTTTTTTTGGGAGGGTTTTTTTTTTGCTTGTTTTTTTTTTTTGTTTAATTTCCAGTCTTCTGGAACATGGCGCTTTGAAAAATTAACAATCAACATCCTTTATTCAAGTGTTCTAAAGTAGCTTCAGGCCAAATGAACTGAGCTGAAGCTCTGATATGGTATTTTTGATAACAAACAATGATATAGCTTTATTAATTATCCAACACTACCTCTGCTCCTGCAACGGGTTTGTTTCTTGTTTTTGTTTGCTTTTTGGGGAAAAGTGTTTTGTTTTGTTACATGTGAAATCCTCTAATTAAAAACATATAGCATATGAAAAAGTAATCCACACACAAGACATGTCTTCCCGACACACAATCAGTATAATATTTGCAACTCGGGCTTTGCTGTTGCATCTTCCTCTCATCACTTTCTGTCTGTGTTCAGTGTTGTCAAAAAGAGAATCAAATGATGGTGACATGCTCCCTGTCTTTAAAAAAGTGAATATGTATATTCAAAAGTGTACTATAAGAGCACAGCTCAAAAATAGAATAATCTGTCTACATTTGTCACATAATTATGAGAGATTGTTCAAACTGTTGTTATACAAATCTTCTCCCAAGTCAAAACCCATCATCCTCGTAGGTTCCATGCTCGTTTTAAAACTCTAGAAGCTCATATGACAGTAAGAGGAGATGCCTTAACATCCAATTTCTTAAGATTTCATCATTGTGTCTCAATAATTATGCAGGCTTATTAGCCCAAGTATTTGTCCTTGGAATTTCTAATGCCGGTTGACATGTATTATGAACAGTAATGGTATTGGAGATCTTCTGATTTGCCATTTTCGGCAATAGACGTGGCGTAGCATTCGGTCCGCAGTGCAACAGCTCCCTCTCTTGATAATTTATGTTGTGATCACATCACCATGAATAGAGCATACCACGTGTAAGAGTGGTACTGATGAAGACTTGCGGATATCAAAACGCCTTGAACGAACCAAAATTGATGGATGAAAATTGAGATATTTTTATTAAGAGTTTAGCTCCCAAATTAAGATTAAGGTTTTCAAATTGTTTGGCCTTGCAGCACTGAATCCTCATCCCATTCCCCTTCTCATTTTATTTTAATATTAAACTTCCAGTGTTAAACCCCTGAAAAAACAAGCAAAATAATATGTGACTGTAATACAACTTATTAAGTATTCACATGGCATACTTTAATTTGAACTGGTCTAGTGCATGTCATTGACTGTGTCAGATGCCCAATATAGGGGAGGCTTTTTTAGCCAGCACTTTAAATTCTCATTTTAAATTTCAACAGTGAAAACTACAAGTGATCGTATTTAATAACTGAGAGGATTAAGAAATAGGATTGTGAGGATACTCCTAAATAGTCAGATTTGTGCAGCTGAAACAATGTCGCTTTGAGCTGAGTCTTTGTTCCAAATTATGTCTCCAATTATCAATAAATTTTATTATTTGGGAATTTCAGTGATGGTTTGTTTTCCAATAAACAATAAACCATTAATAACATTATAAAAACCAAATAAATAAATAAATAAAAATTCTTTCTAAAATCAGACTTACAACCTGACAATTTGGTTGTGGTTGGCATCATACTCTCCTCTTGTGACAAAAGACTATCTCAAAGCATTGTGATTTGCAACCTTAAAGGTGGCAACTTTGCTCTGCTGGAAACAGTTTAATATATCATCTGTGCATTTAAGGTTACGCAACACTGCATTAATCCCAAATAGATGAACATAAAAGAAGTTTTAAAAATTGCATGTGTACGGTGACACATTTGTCACATGAATAACTAATGTAGGGATAAACTGAATAGGAATAAGAAGAATCATATTTCTGCAACCATTAGTCTATTTGGCTTCAAGGAATAGATGCAAATATAGGGAAATAAAAAGCTACTAACCTTTGGTGTCTATTCTTAGATGAGACAGGAAACATTCATTCATTCAGTCATCTTCCGAACCGCTTTATCCGCCGTAGCGGGTCGCGGGGAGCTGGAGCCTATCCCAGCTGGCATAGGGCCTGAGGCGGGGCAAACTCCGGGAGCAACGCCAGTGCGCAGCAGAGCCACACAGAGACAGACAACCATGCACGCACAGACTCACACACTACAGGCAATTTGGAACGGCCAATTAACCTGAAGCGCATGGTTTTAGAGGTGGGAGGAAGCCAGTGAACCTACACAGATATGGGAAGAACATGCAAACTCTACACAAAGCGGGACTCAAACCCACAACAGCCTTGCTGTGCGGCAGCAGCGCTACCCACTGCACCACCTGCAGGGGAGACAGATACACAGAAATAAATTAAGCAAAGGACATTTGTGTTTAGGAAAAAGCTTCAGCAATGTGCTACATTTTTTAAAATATGGCTCATTATGACACTACATTCGAGTCTAAACGTGGAGTTGAACACGCAGCAATGATTGATTTATTTTATTTGTAGGTTTGCTTAATGTACAAACACGATAAAAGCATGAAAAGAAATATTTGGCTCCAAAACTTGATATATTTAGTTACAAACTGTAAAATGTCATAAAATTGGTAATATTTTGTTTTAATGAGAACAGACAACAAACCTGGAATTCTGATAAAAGTCATGAAACAAGCTGTTTAGCAATGTGAAATATCAATATGATATATCGTCTGTAATTCACATTTTTGTAAACTTTTATGTACAACAAGACTTCTCAGACCAAAATGACTTTGGTGTTCTGTGGCTACAGGCAAAATTCAAAAAAGAACAGAAAAAAAAAAGTGTTCCGCAAAAAGTTTGATTGAATTCACTTGCACATTGCAAATCTGTGTAGATTGCCCTCTGTCATAATACATCACTGTAACAACAAACAATCTTTATTTAAGTGTTTAAGAAGTGAATTACAAACCCAAAAATATACTGTATGTGATGGCACTGGTTATAAAGGTCTGTGTTGAATCAAACAATCTTGCTGGCTTTTATTCAGAATGTTACTTTCACATTTATTTTAATAGTTACTGAGAATTTTTCATAAAACTAGTATAACAAACTAGTACAACAAAATCTTGGCTTTTTCTACAGCTTAGCCAAGTCTGTGAAAATTCTTGGTCGGTTGAGAATGTGGAGAATGTGCAGTCCTCCCCAGTGGGCAGACATGTCCACTAATGATAGAAACAATGGTTCACAGGCAAGGCTCTGTCTCGGTTTTCCTCTACAAAAAATCTGGAGAGCCAAGTTAAAGGGAAAGAAAAGAAAGCATGACTCCCAAGGGATGTGTCCTTGATCTTTTGTTTTATTTGTCCACTCTTCTTTGCTGCCCTCTCATTTGTTTCCCATGTTGTCGTGAGGAAAAACCCTCAAGGCAATTTCACCACCACCACGCAGGCGCCTGCCCTGCCAATGTTGAGAGGGACCTCCTGCAGGAAGACAGAGAGATTATCACTGAGGCTATCATCTGAGGCAGTCTTACAAAAAATCCTATTTTATTTCATGTAGATAAGGAGGTTATAGGGCAAAAATCGGAAAATATCTTGTAGGGAAGAAAGCTTTAAAGTGTAGATTGTATTCAGTGATTCCAGCAGATCTATGATCTATGATGGTGACTGATACGCTGATGTTAAATCCAACCAGGGCTGGAAAAAATACGCAAATTTCCGTAAGAGGATTGTGTTTGCTACTTTTATTCTAAGTCAATAAATACATAATATTTAAATTGTTATCTGTTTTAAATTAGTTTTGATCGGTTACCTCAGTCCACTCGTTGTTTTGTGCATCATATGACTCAACAGTGTTCAGATATGACTGGCCGTCATATCCACCTACAGCATAAAGCCTGTCGCCCAGGAGGCAAACACCCACCGCGTCCCTGGGAACACTGAGGGAGGAGACGGTGGTCCACATGTCTGTCTTGGGGTCATACCTGGAATTACAACATTTGAGCAAATGACTGCTCTTGTAATATAGTTGGTGTGATGTAAGTAGATTAATTTATTCATCCAATCAACCTGAATGTCAGCAGGGAAACAGTTCCACCCCCACTAACTGAGACATCCTCTTTTTTCTGTCTTTAATTACTGCTCTGACTGGTCTCTACTGGGTCCTCCTTTCAGCACAAATTAGGAACCAAATTGATATTTAAAAGCAAATTTCTCATTTAAATGGCAGCTATAGTCCTTATTTTTACCTCCAAGTTGAGGAAAACAAAGATAAATTATATGATTCACATTTTGTGATTTCAAAGTTGCTTCTTGCTGACACTGAGAGCAAAAGTGTGAGGCTTCATCATGCTGGTATTTATCTGCTAAAAGCAAATTACAGCAGGCATTTGTGTTAAGCAATGAGACAAACAGAAAAAGGGCATGGTTTTTCAAACAGTTTTCAAGTGAAGGTGGTGTGCAGTTATTCGGATTATTGGGAGGATTTCATCTCCACCAGATGGTGCCACATACTGTAAAACAAAGTTCATGCCTCAATCTCAGTTGCCATCTCTCTAACTGCAGTAACACAGCAGGGATTAAGATGAATGTTACTCCTCTTCTGTTCTTTTATGAAGTTTTGTCCACACCCATGGCATATGGCATCACTGTAACACCACTGTTTGTATGTATTTACTCCAAAGAAAGAAGAATTAACATACCTTTCAACACAATCAGAAAGTCGAGAACAATGATTGGAGGCAGGAGCATCGTGTCCACCAAGAGCATACAAGAAGTTGTTGTATGTTGCCACACCCACCCCTCCTCGCCTCTTGGCCATAGGAGCACACGTGCTCCACTTGTTGGTGTGCGGATCGAAGCACTCCATGGACCTCAGACACGAGCTGCCGTCTCTGCCACCAACTGCAAACAATCTGAGAAATAAAAGCACAAAAAATGTCTCATCTGACATATACACACTACAATAAAAATAAATATGTTTGAAAACTGGATGGTTTTAAATATGAATATACAGTAAGTATTTAATTTAATTTCAGTACTGAAGTTTAATATAACAGGTCACATTTAATACACTGAACTTATGAACATTATATGGAATTTACATACGTATTAAAAACACCTCAATTGTGGGTATCTTGTTATTTTGAACAACTCTCACACCAGGTGTCAGATGATCATGTCAAAAATGAGAGAGCGCTGATAGTGTGTCAGGTTTTATAAGTCACACAAGTGAGCAGCCTACAGCATTTGTTCAAAGGCTCCTTCCGTGAGCATTTTCTCTCCCAGAAAGATCACAGCGGTGTTTTCAGTGTTTGTAGCTTGCAGGTCCAACAGCAGGAAAAGTGGAGGCTGGGGAAACACTTCTCTTGTTGTCTATTTCTGACCTACATACAAAAACAGCTCTGCATCGACTTTAGCAGTGACTAGTTGCGTAGCGGAGTATTTCTGCCTTCGGCACAGATTTAAATGAGCCTTAGAACTGGTCTTTTATTTTCTTTGTTTACTTTCAAAATAATGTCGCATATAAATAAGTACAGTACTTTGTTTTTACAGAGCCTGAATTACACTGCATAAAATAACCACCTGTTTAAAAGTGTTGCTTCCCTCACAGCTACAGACTGCAAAGGTAAATTATGCATTCAAAATGTTTAATGTCATTTACGTAACTATCACTTCTTTCATGATGCTGTTCATAATATTTTTGTGTTTAGTCATTGAAGTCCCATTAATGGAGACAAAAAGGTTTTTGTTATAGTCGTATTATTTTGGCATGATATAGATATGCCGTCTCTCACAAAAATGAAATAGGAAATACTGTTCATAGATAAATTTCAAACCTTTCAGTGAGATTATTAAGCATTACGTTACTTTGGGATGGTCTGCGGTTTTGATTAAGCAACATACTTTCCATTGAGTGCTGTGACACCCATGGTGCTCCTTGGTGTCGACATACTGGCCACGTAATTCCACTGTCTGGCCTGCGGGTCCCAGCGTTCCACTGTGTTGAGATAGCTCCAGCCATCATGCCCCCCCACTGCGTACATCGGGCCCTCCAGCACAGCGATACCTGCACAAACGGACACAAAAACGTAAAGTAAGTGTAGCCATATTTGAAAAGCAAATTTAAAGAGCACCCTGTATTAAAAAAAAAATAAATTGGTGAAACACTGAACATTAGCATATTATTTTGAATGTGTGTAGTTTATGTCACACTTTGAAACACTGCATATTTTGTCTACATACAAGGTTTAACCTTGTGCTAGTAGCCTTTACACATATACCAAAAGCCAGAGATTCAGTTAAATTAAATATTAAATTTTGCTGTTTGACTAATCAAAGTAACCTTTTTTTCTTTATAAATCAGCATACAGTAACTGCAAACCACATGCTTATTAATATTTACAGACAGTAAATGTCCAGATAAAACATTCCTTCAGTGGTTCTTGGAGAGCTGAGGTTCTCAGTACAGAAATCAGTGCAGTGAGTCATACATCTGACCAATTCTATCCATAACACAGGAAGGCTCTAACCCTATGTTGTTGTTTCTCATTCCTGAGTCAAGAGGAAAGCAGTTTTCACCAACAACATTGCAGAGGATGTGAAACAATGGATTTATATATTACCGCCCATATTTCCTTTGGTGAGAGTCATTTGGATGGGAACATGAGGGAAAGTTCGCCTTCACAAAACCCCAAATGATAAAAATATTGTAAGACAGAACAATTTCTCGTTGTGAAACTCTATTTTATTACAGACTAGAGATTTTGGAATTGTCTTCACCAGGCATGGATGTTAGTAGACTCCATCAAACAGATTCAGACTGAATACATATAGATGCACACCACAGGCACAGTAGCTAGAGATATTTTCTACAGGAGAGATAAAAAATGACACAGATAATATGTACTGTGTGATCTCCTGGGCTTGCTGCTACCCCCGGCCACACGGGGTGAGTGAGTCTAATGCGTTGACTCACTCACTGTTCTGTTACCCAGACCTATTTCAACTGCAAATCAAACGCTTTTGATATGAGATTTACTGTGTAGGAAAGGGTGAGGACGCGCAGGTCTAGCACAGTCTGCCAAGCTTTGATAAAGGAATGGGTAAATATCAAAGGTCTATCACAGAAAGAAATGTGTGTGATTTTTTTTATGGAACACCAGCTGTGCAATTGTTTGAGGTTCTTGAGTGAAATCAAACCTTGAACCTTGAAATAGTAAAAATAATTCTGTTTTATTGCAACCTCATCTGGAAAATTCCTAATTCCAGCATAATGATTTCCAATAAAGCCCGGTGCCTTTCTGTAGCACATTACGATGTCATATTTGACATACTGCATATAAATGTAACTGCTTACCATGTAAATGGATGAAAAATAGTAAAGAAATTCAGGTATGGCCCAAAAATTATTGTGAACGTTGAGCTATGACCATTGCATTCATATCATCTCATATCATTTAACTCCTGTGGGGGCAAGATGATATTATCTAGTAGAGTAGTAACAAATATTTTTATATTTTGGACATTTGAAAGCCCATCATTACTCAAATACCTGTTTTTTCGGGGGGGGGGGGGGTTTGAATGAAGAAACCTATTTTTTTCTGATTCCTTGTTTTTCATATATGATAATAAAATAAACACGAGAATAATCAAAACGTATGAATTTGGGCTTCAGGTAATTTATTATGAGTATTTAAGTAACAAATTATTGTCAAATCATTTGAATGACAAAGTAATTGTCGGACTAATCAATAACATTAATAACTGAGTTGCAGCTAATCATATGTTACTTCATTAACGACCAGTAAATTACTTTCATTTAAATTCAATAATTGGGGCAATATCCTCAGGAGACACACCAAGTCCAATGTAGCAGAAAGGGGGCACAAACCAGTGTCTTATTGTGCCGGTCCCGAGTCCGGATAAGTACAGAGGGTTGTGTCAGGACGGGCATCCGAAGTAAAACTTTTGCCAAATCAAACATGCGAATCAAACCTATGACTTCCATACCGGATTGGTCGAGGCCCGGGTTAACAACAACTGCCATCGGTGCTGTTCACTTACAGGGTGTCGGTGGAAATTGGACGACTGTTGGTGGAAGAAGGAGAGGAGGAAAGTGTCTTTGCAGGAAGAGAGAGAAGAGGAGCGCCAAGAGTATAGGACTGAGAGTAGGGACGTTGAATGTTGGAACTACGACAGGAAAAGGTAGAGAGTTGGTTGACATGATGCAGAGCAGGAAGGTAGACATACTGTGTGTCCAGGAGAGCAGGTGGAAAGGTAGCAAGGCTAGAAGTTTAGGAGCAGGGTTCAAGATGTTCTATCATGGTGTAGACAGGAAGAGAAATGGAGTAGGAGTTATCTTGAAGGAGCCGTTTGTTAAGAATGTCCTGGAGGTAAAAAGAGTATTAGATAGAGTGATGAGTCTGAAGCTAGAAATCAAAGGTGTGATGTTCAATGTTGTTTGTGAGTATGCTCCACAGGTAGGTTGTGAGCTGGAGGATCAGGAATGAGTACATCAGAGGGACAGCACATTTTAGAGGTTTTGGAAATAAAGTCAGAGGCCAGACTGAGATGGTTTGGACATGTCTAGAGGAGAGATAGTGAATATATTGGTAGAAGGATGCTGACATTTGAACTGCCAGGCAGGAGGTCTATTGGAAGACCAAAGAGGAGGTTTATGGATGTAGTGAAAGAGGACATGAAGGTAGTTGGTGTGAGAGAAGAGATTGCAGAAGACAGGGTTAGATGGAGGCAACTGATCTGCTGTGGCGACCCCTGAAGGGAAAAGCCGAAAGGAGAAGAAGACACACTCACCAAGTCCATGTCTGTGTGTTGACATAGGGGCCATGGTAGACCAAACTTTACTGATGGGATTGTAACACTCCACCATGTTGGATGTCTTCAGTCCATCCCTCCCTCCAACCACATACAACTTGTTGTCTATCACAGCCACACCAAACTGCAACCGACGTCCATTCATGACTCCAACCTGGACCCAGGTGTTGGTCCGCAGGTCGTATTTTTCTATTGTGGTGGAGCCTAAAACCATAGGCATAGCAAGATGTTTAACTTTTTAAATACATAGTGTTCTATGCAATTATAACTGATACAAATGAGCCATACCTTTGGTAGCATCCATCCCTCCTACAGCATAAAGTGCACCAACAGTGGACTTCCTAGGTTTGGTTCTTGGACTCTGAAACATGGGACGTCTCTCAGGCAGAAGATGGTACTTCATAGCCTCCATAAGCAGCTTCTGGCATTCCAGATCATCAGAGAACATTTTGTTGTTTTCCAGATCTGCAAGGAGCTGTGATTCAACAAATCACATGATGAGAAAGAATTCATTTAAAGTATGAGTAAGTGTATAAAAAGTGCCAATATTTGCAAGATTTATATTAATACTCTATACAATGAAACATCTGCTTATCTAAAATCAAGTAGTTTCAGTTACATCTTTAAAATAGTCTTAAACAGCATTTTATGTAGAATCCTGTTAATGCTATCTAACGTTGGTGTTTTTTAACCAAATGCAGCAACACTGTTTGACAAAAGCAATGATAAATTGCTGCTGATTATCTCCCTCACAAAACAGTTTCACCCCAGCTAATAGATAATAGATATCGTAGCATTAGGCCGATTTTTTCATACATATTTAATTATTGAAAGCAATTGGCCTTTTTTTATTTTGTTGTTCATTTTTGATGTTTTGCCCCTGCATCTTTTCATCCAATTTGACATTAAATATTAAAGAACAACTACAGACGTACAAGATATGTTTGGAAAGTTGCATTCAAGTAAAAAATTAGATTAAATTCCTCTTTCCTATTTGCTACATATTGTGTATGTTATGTGAATTAAAATGGCACAACTGTAAAATAATGCTTCGTAACGCTTAATTATGAGCAAGGTGGTAGTTAGTTGGAATATTCAGGACATAGATGGAGGTTTCTCTAGAAGTTATTATTGTAATAATGGAAAATTTAGTATGAACTTCAGTAACTTTTCAAACAAATTGCTAAACATTCCCTGGTTGTAATATCTAAATTGTGACATTTTGCTTCTTCACTTAATCTTTTTTTATTTTAAATTAGGCAATGGCAAATTATTGGAAGCAATTTTAGCTATCTGTACCTTCACATTAAAAATAAATTATTTTTAAAGTATTATAAAGTCAGAAAAATGTGCTCTAAATATCTTACAAAAAAAAAAAAAACAGAGAAGACACCTTTTATGACCAGAGAGGAAACAGGAGGCATTGATAAACTGGGGGGTATAAGTAGCTCAGACCACTAAGTCTTTTTACTGGGGACTGTAAGCTGCAGGTTTGACACCCGGGTGGGCCAAAACTCCAGGTGTGTGAGTGACAATGGGAGGCATCAGCTCACCTCCTGAAAACTGCCGAGGCACACCTGAGCAAGGCCTCCCCCCCATTGGGATGCAACCTGAAGTTGCTGCCCGTCACTCTGCCTCCCCCTGAACTAATTTGCATGCTAACAGGCCCATGGTGTGTGTGTGTGTGTGTGTGTGTGCGTGTGTGTGTGTGTGTGTGTGTGTGTGTGTGTGTGTGTGTGTGTGTGTGTGTGTGTGTGTGTGTGTGTGTGTGTGTGTGTGTGTGTGTGTGTGTGTGTGTGTGTGTGTTTCAGGGGCCTGTACACATGTCTAACATCTATGGTTTGAGTCTGAAGATCATTTCCCCAATGGGATAATTAAAGTGTATTTCGTCTTATTTGTCTTATTCTTATTCTGAAGCAAAAGATAATGCATTATCATCAACATTCCTTCCCCCTCCCTCACCTGTGGAGGAAGAAGAGGAAGTCGAATGAAGGCAAGGAGAATGCCAAGGTCCTGTTGGCGATGCTGAACATCATAATGCACCCACATCATCAAAGCCTGAAAGATGGTTTCCTCATCGGGGACATTGATGTCATCGCTGGAGAGGAGCTTAACAATTTCAGCTGTGGGGAGCAGCAGGAACTCCTGGTTTTGAATGACCTCCAGAAAGTGTTCCTGGGACACAGAAGAGATGTCAGAGAGGAAGATAATCATCAGTCATTAGCCAAGGTGTGCACTCACTGCTGCATTCTGTGTGTGCGTTGGTGTGTATGTGTGTGTGTGTGTGTGTGTGTGTGTGTGTGTGTGTGTGTGTGTGTGTGTGTGTGTGTGTGTGTGTGTGTGTGTGTGTGTGTGTGTGTGTGTGTGTGTGTGTGTGTCTGTTTTTGCACAAAGACAGAGATGTTGAACAATTAATAGAAGCAGATAGGGAACACTAATTTAGAGGTTTCCATCAACAAAAGATTATGTAACTGTAACTAAACAAAGAAATCCTGTTCCAATATCCAATTCTGGAGACTATTTCAAATTACAGAATCACAAGGTTAAATGGGTGCCTTAAATTATAATCCACACAGCAGCAAAATAAAAATCAATCTGGCAGCTCCAAAATTCCTTTACTTAACCAGACACTAAGAACTCACTTGCTTGATGTAACTTAGATATAAGAAAAAAGCATTGCATTTACCAGTCGATATCTATTCCAACTGTTACCTTAAAACCATAGGCCTCAAGTTTTGGGCAGTGGTGGAAAAAATAAATTCACATATACAAGCTGCTGCAGTGAGTGTACCTCGTCCGAATTTGGAGTCCAGCGCCAAGATTTTTTGAAGATGTCTATTGCCTTCCTAAAGATTTATCTTCCATTCACCAGCCAGAAGCCCACATGCTATTACAGTACTGCAGAGCTGCCTTTTCAAGGACATAGTATCTGAGCAGCTCCATTAGGGGTGACACCACATGAAACAACTCTATCCTCTACACTATTTATATGCAACATTAAAACACATGATATACAGTATAGGTGGAACTTTGACCTTCATCAAAGCTGCCTTGTTCAATCCTTTTTGAACAACGCAGTTTATCATTAGTTATGAAACTGTCAGGACAACTGGAGCAAATCACATGTTCACTGTGGATGTCTGCTCAACAATTATGGAATACAAGCATGCTATTGATCTCCAACTTGCAGGAAATTACAGTGTCTTAGTGCAATCTATTATGAGAGCATGTTTTAAGAACTAAACACAGACAGACAAAATTAAATGGGGGCTGTGTATTGATTAGCTATGATACTGAGAGACAGAATGAGCGAAAGTGAGAGACAGAGAGAGAGAGAGGGAGAGAGAGACTCTCTCTTTCCCTGACTGCCAGCTCCATACAATTGATAACTAAATAAAAACCTTATGCAGTATTTATATAATTATATATTAATGACATATACTGTACAATGGTATACATTAATATAGGGTGTGTGTGTGTGTGTGTGTGTGTGTGTGTGTGTGTGTGTGTGTGTGTGTATGTGTGTGTGTGTGTGTGTGTGTGTATATATATATAATAAATATACAACATGTATACAGTATATATATAACATATTATATATTTTTTCATTTTGATGTATTTTCTAAAGTTACAAAATACAACTTCAACTGTATTTATGAAGATATGAAACCGAAATAGATGGGTTTTTTTGGAAATTACATGCAATCGTGAGGAAAAGGATGTCAGAGACAGATCTCAGATCTCAGCTGCTATCTCCAACTAGAAAAACAAGCTTATCAAAGCACAGCACCCTCGACTCAGGGCTCAAACGATGGACTTCCAGGAAGCTCACAGCTCGCGCTGCTCATTACAAAGTGATTGAAAAGGAAGTTGGCCCTCTTGTGCAGCCTGATTAGATTAACCTCCTGCTCCTGGATGGGCCCTGTGTAAACAGACTGAGCAGATGTCCTTTAAGAGATAAGGCCTGCCAAGCTGTCATTTCTGCCTGGCCAGCAACACACAGTCATACAAATATGTGCATGCATTTTAATTTCAATTCAAATGTTCTCTGCGGGTCACATTTTCACAAGTGCAACAGTGCCCTAATCAATGTGCAGCAGTGTAGCCTTTCCCACTGACATCACTAAATTAGAAGTCACGGCCACATCACTAAATTAGAAGAAGTGAAAGCATGAAAGTTTTCAATTTCTATTCAAATGTCCACATCAACAATTTCTCTGCTGAAACTAGATGGTATGAATAATAAAGACAACACCTCATTCGGTTGCAGGTTATGGAAACAGATGGCAGTCACTGATATTTGAATGTGTAATGTGTAGTCTTATCTCATCTCATGCATTTGATGACTAAAACCATAAAACAGTAATTATAAAATGGTGCTGATGTAAAAAAAAATTATAATCGGAAGTCTTAAAAAAATGTGTAATGTCAGCAGTAGGATGTCGTGTGAACTTAGTGTTATTCACAACACAGTGAGATGACTGTTATATCAAAGTAGCAGTAATTACTCATTTTAAATACTCTTAATAAGGTTATGCCATTGATTCAACTGTGTATTCACTCACTTTTAAGGACTACTCACTACAAAATAAACAATGCAGTCCAGCTATCCAGCTCTGCATGGAAACAGGGTCTTGCACCACCAGGCCTCCTACCATTGTGTAGTTGTGAGCTACGTTGAGCAGATCCACGCAGCCCTGGGCATCGGCAAAAGAACGTATTCCCAAACAATTGGAAGGATGAAGCTGTTTCTTCAGGAAGTTACAGCAAACCTGGATGACTTGTGAAAGCTGGAGGAGGCATGACGCTGCCAGTAAACTCTCAATGGTCTCCTCCTTTAGCTCAAGGATCCCTTCAATGTCAAGAGAAGCAAAATTTAAAAACCAGGATCGAATGTCAGACAGAGTGGTGGAGAAGTAATAATAATAATAATAATAATAATAATAATAATAATAATAATAATAATAATAATAATAATAATAATAATAATAATAATAATAATAATAGTAATAGTAATAATAATAATAATAATAATAATAATAATAATAACTTTATTTATATAGCACCTTTAAAAACAAAACAGTGAGGCCAAACATAAGCAGGACAAAATTAAGCTAAAATTGAGGTAAAGTTAAGCAAAACACACCAGAACAGGAATTAAGACAGAATGGTAAAAGAGATAAGAACAATAAAAGCAATAAAACTATTCTTTTGTTTTTGATACTTAGAAACAAAAGAATAGAAGGATAAAAAGACAGCATTGCCTAATGACAATAGAAACAAGAATAAACGCTTAAAAGGAATAGAAAAGAATAAATAAAAATTAATAAAAATTAAATAAAAATGAAAGTAAAAGTAAAAGACGACATCACATAAAGGCAAGTCTATAAAAATGGGCTTTAAGAAGAGATTTAAAAGATGTCACTGATTCTGTACGCCTTATCTCCTCAGGCAGGTCGTTCCAAAGTCGAGGGGCCCGGATGGAAAAGGCACGGTCGCCTTTAGATTTAAGCCTCGACTTTGGAATCGACAGGAGGGCCCCACCCAAGGATCTAAGGCTGCATACTGGCTCGTATGGGGTCAACATTTCCGCTATGTAACTCGGGGCCAGACCCAGACGGGCTTTAAAAGTGATCAGCAAAATCTTAAAATCAATTCTAAAATGCACAGGGAGCCAATGGAGGGAAGCCAGGATTGGGGTAATGTGATGTCGCCTGTTAAAACCAGTAAGAAGCCTAGCTGCTGCATTCTGGACCAGTTGGAGGCGGGAGAGTGATTTATGGTTGATGCCAGAGAGGAGTGAGTTACAATAATCGGGTCTGGAGAAGATGAATGCATGAATTACAATCAATAGTATTGCAATCAATGCTTGAAATTCTACTAGCATACAGTCAAAAGTATTTCCAGCAAAGAATGATGATAGTAAAGTACCAGCTCTGTATAGCTGAAAAGTCATCAATATATTATTGCACCCATTTTTACAATTAAAATGCTGTGAGAGTGATATTTTATATCGAGAGCACAAAAAGAGGATTTGTCCTGTAAAATAAAGCAATAAATGTTGAAGTGCTGCCCAGTCACTCAGCCCAGTGATTAATTGCTATATTGACCCACTTTAATCATGCTGGATTTCAGAAATCTCATGCTTGCTTTCAAGAGCTTGTGAATATCTTTACAAGCACTCACCAGTGTAAGCAAAATGAACCAAGGATCTGAGGGCTTCTGGATCAACTCCCTCCATCTTGATCTCCTCTTGCTTCGCCTCTCTTACATCATTGGTGAACATGGCAGCAAAGTAGTCCGACACGGCACTAAGGACCAATCTTCAGTAAAGAAAATGTAGTGAATTGATGTTATTGTATTGCACATTCTTTTGCATGGATGAGGGAACTCGACATATTGATTATTTTCATTGGCAAATTAATCAATCCTGAGGTTGGATGTCCTCATATAAGACTGGCCAATTAAAAGGGGCACATCTTCACAGTATGTTGTAAAAAAGTCATGCTGCTTGTGTTTTTTTCATTGTTAAGTCAGGCTGATAAATTGAGTGCCGTACTGTTTCCCGCACATTCTGTATCATTCCACATTGTCAGAGTATAATAAATGAAATCATTCCACATACTTTGTGTTGCTAATAGCTGCACTTGGTCAAGACCACTAATCATGTTAACTCATTTGTCTAGTCTGCATATATACTGGTTGATTCATGAGAGATTAGAACCGCAATTTAATGAAGCTTCGTTGAAGCATTGGGAGCATTTTGTTGTCGATGTCAGCGGTCCCCAACATTTTTTGCGCCAGGGACCGGTTTCAAAACGATATTTTTACGAATCGGCCTTCATTTGCTCGATCTTTAATGATGCCAGGACGGCTGTAGTCTAATAATAAATCATCCGAAATGGTTTTATGTAAAATGCAGACATCAACAGGCAATAAACAATCTTTTTTTCATAGATTGATAATCAACATCTCTGTAAATGAAATAATTATAAGAAACACGGTAATTATATTAAAAACTCGATTCAAGTGACTGCACTGATGACGTTTATTTTGACATATAGCGACTTACAATCTGCATTCAAAGTAGGAGAAATACTTATCATTTCCAATGAAAGGGTGAACAAGTCAACCAAATAATAATAATTACAATAATGAGAATTAGTAGTTGGGGACCGTTGATCTAGGGGTAATGGGAGACAATGACACCTGAAGTGTGTTCCGGACGTCCGGTCTACTCTGCAGTTTGGTTTTCTTTACGGTCACTGCAGAAAATCCCGCTTCTTAAAGACAGGAGGTTGGAAATGGAAGCAGGGTTTTCGATACTTTTTGGGCGATCTCAGGATAATCTACCTTGACTTTAATTCAGAACACTGGTGCAGTTGTGGGTGCTTAATTTAGGGGTAACGGTGTGTAATCTGTCACGTGACCGAGACCTGTCAAACGGGACAGATGCACGCATTCATTTGTGCATCAATCCGCACAGACATCACTTTTAGAAATAAAACATCTTTAGACTGACAATCAATTTAAAAAGAAAAAAAATTCAAACTTTCTTTGCCGCCCAGTACCACCGAGCCGGTGGTTGAAGACCATTAACATAGACGGATGAAACAGGGAATCGGGTAATTTTTCAAAATAAAAACATTTTTCAGATGCCGAAATAAATTAAATAAACGTAATGTTTAATTTTCCTGTGCGGCCTGGTACACAAATCATTTTGGGTTAACTAAAAGATGTCATGCCATAGACAAAGAGGACCACAAGAATATGAACACAGCGAATTTGATGCCTCCCAGTCATGCAATCTGTTCTGTTCCTCCATTCAACCCAGGCTTGAATGCAGATATCGACACCCTCACATTGTGGATCACAGCGTTCCCTCATGCTTTAAATGTGATGTGGAAATGAGAAAGGGCATAGATGTATTTACATTAGAGTAGTTTGATACAAGCCAGTAAACACTGCAATGTATATACCTTTCCTGTTACCTGTCTCATGAAACTCAGAAGAATCTATTTGCATTTCAAAGATGATTTGATTATTCAGCGATGGCTGAAACTGAATCTGCTTTTATATGCAAAGTGATATTACTGACATCAGCAGCATAATGAAGAGAATCCAGATGAGCTTCTGTATCTCTTAACTAAATTTGATGCAGATGTAATTGATGGAATCAAAGAGAAGCGTAAAACACCTGTGAGCTGGTATCTTATGATCCCCTGCTATCAAGAGGACGTCGCACAGCTGCTTGTGCTGTAGGTAGGTTTCCATCTTGCGAAAAGTCTGCTCTGCATGATTTGTAGCCTGGAAGAATTCATCGGAAGAGTTGCTGTTCATTCTAGGGAGGGTGTTCAGAGCCAACCTGTGTAACAGCAAACAAAGGAAGAAGCAGAAGATGGCCTGTATTGTATGACCAAATCAATGAATGTATTGACATACTTTAGCAAGACAGCAACAAACATAGCACAGACAAAATAAAACACACTTTATGTGAATTAAAGCAAACATATGAAATATTAATTGGTTCCACTCACTGTTTTCTCCCTCTCACAGTTAAATACAAAAAAATTTAAAATATCAAAAAGCTGAACACAGCATGATAAACAAGAAATTATCAAGGACACTAAACAGCTTAATTGGATGCATTGCAGTCGTGAATCCCCTGTTCCCTAAGGTGCATCTCCATTTTTCCTGCCACTCTAAGCCGAATTAAAACTGTCAAAGACTAAACTCCATACATATGTGGATAACTAAGCACTGCACTCCAATGGGATATGGAAGCACCACAATCTATGCAACAGCTTTCCAGACAGAATTTCTCTCTCCCTGTATTCATGCATGCCTTTGTGTCTTCCTGTTTATGTCTGTGTATCTGTTTGTGCATGGGTGTTTTCTATACACAGGGATTTAAGTAATCAAGCCTTTTCCTCACAGCATTGTGGCGAGTCTGAGTCCCTGTCCCCACAGGCTGCTAGATTACATGCTGTTTTACAGGAATCCAAGTAATCCCTCAGACTCGTGGCAAACATTGCAAACCAGTTAGTGTCTGTCCTTCAAAGAGAAAGTTTACTTGTTGACATTTAGGGTTGTTTGCAACACTATATAAACAGACACAGATTGCCTTTCCAAGCAATTTTGATGTCATCTCATGATCCCTCTACTGTGCAAAGTTTAAGAAAAATAAACAGATTATGCTTAAAGCAATGAATAACATAATATCCTCACTTATTCCCACTCACATGCTGATGCAAGATCGGAATCTATGAGTGAAATTACACATTTGGCAATAAAAATAATCTGAAATCCCTTTAATGATAATAAGGGTATAGTATGTTGTGGTATGTATGTAGGTGACTATATTGATGTCTGGATTAACACACCATGGCAAAGTTCCAAGCAATGTGTGGAACTTTTTCCTCTTTGATTACCAAAATCAAGATTTCCCATCAGGGAATTGTTTATATTGTCCTGCAGTCGCTGCAGTATCCTATAGTCTTTTTATTGGTAAATTTTCTTCTAAATGCAGGAGTAATTTATTGCCCTGTCAGGATAATTCCCCACTGACTCCTGAGTCTCGGAGAGGATCACCAAACAAGACTGAATAAGCAATAGGGCTGTAAAACTGAGATACATTGCCTTTGTATTGGCTCTAAGGCATGCAGTCAGGATTTCTCATGCCTACCAATCTCTCCGACACTAATTGCTTTGGTATCGCATTCCAGGGAGCGATAAATTTCTCTGAGGTGTATATTTCGCTTTCAGTAGTTGGCTGGATCATCAGAAGTATAGCCCAATTTTATTGAGGTACTAAAGCTGGAGAACACCTTACTCCAGAGAAACTCTTGCTGGAACATTGCTCTGCATCACATATTTCCAAGCATTTTAAAGACAGCCACACAGCCTGACAGAGATAATAGATTTCTTTTGTGGTAGAAAAACTATTTTAACGTACCAATCTGAATAATATCAGGATAAATATCTTTATAATGTTACTATAAAATTTTTCACCTCATTCCACGATACACATGATGTTGCCGCCGGTGAGCGCATATCAGCTTAATTCCTGTCATGTGCTTCTCACGCCCTCCCTGAGATATCACACCACAATGTGATGAACTCATTTTATTAAAAAAATACTTTAAATCAACCAGAGTCTCACAAACCACGGAAGTACTTCAGTAAATTCTAATGAAAAGATGGCCCGCCTGAAGAGTAAAATCGTCTTTTTGTGGAAAATAAATCAAAAGGATTTGTAAAGAATTATAACAATTTAAAGGCAGAGGTATTTAACATGGTACATACAGGTATAAGGATCAGAGACACCATAAGACTTTCATTCCTTCATTCATCGTCTACCGCTTCATCTGCTGTGGTGGATCGCAGAGAGCTGTAGCCTATTCCAGCTGGCATAGGGCGTGAGGCGGGGTAAACTCTGAGCGTGACGCCAGTGCACCGCGGACTATAAGACATAGTTTCCTTTATATTTTCTAGACAAGATGACAACCCTTCAATTCCACCGTAAAAATCATGTTTCAGGGAAATTAATTGGATGATCCGAAATGTCAAAAAGCTCAACTATATATAACAGTTAATTCTGTATTTCAGTATTTAGGTGGAACAAACACTAGGAAGTTTTCCTTGTGTGTCCGAATTTTAAAAACAACTTCCTTTCGGCTTGTACTGTAGGGTTAGGGTTAACCATGGTCGACACAACATGTCATTCTTTTCCCATTTTTTTGATGAATGCTCGAGTTTGTTTGGCAAAGGTTTTTTTGGGGTTTTTTTTACATTGGATGGGGTTCCTGCTGCAACCTTCTGCAACCTTTTGTCCAGGTTTGGGATCAGCCTACAGTTGACGCTGGTTCTGCAATCATAGGGTTGCAGACGGCAGGGATTGAACCTGGGGTCTCATACAATTTCAGCATTTTCTCTACTACTAAGCTACATCCCTGGCTTCTGGGCTACATCCCCAGCCCCCATCCAGACTTTAAAGACCTTGTCTTAATTATATAAACTTTGTATATTCTTATTAAAAAACAAGATCAACAACAAAAAGACAAAAACATTTGCAATAGAACACTATAGCTGTATAGAAGAGAATGTTTAATTTCCCCTTCTGTGTTCCATATGTTATTTCCTAAAGACGGTCAAGCCTCTTAGTGTGCTCTTTCAAATGAATGGTTGGACCAAGATCTGCTTTTCATCAGACCTGATTAGATCCTGAAGTAAATGTCATGAGTTGAGATGCTGAGAATCTCATTTGTACCCAAACTGGTGTCAAAAAGCATCTCTAGACAAGAAGGACAGTCATGTCTGCTGGGTCCAATTGGGAAATGTCTCTTTCAAAATGGATTATGACAGCTATTTGCCCCTGAAGGCTGCTGAGGAACTCCAACAGTGTGTGTGTGTGTGTGTGTGTGTGTGCGTGCGTGTGTGTGTGTGTGTGTGTGTGTGTGTGTGTGTGTGTGTGTGTGTGTGTGTGTGTGTGTGTGTGTGTGTGTGTGTGTATGTGTATGCAAACTGTATTGGCCCGAATATAAGACGGTGTTTTTTGCATTGAAATAAGACTGAAAAAGTGGGTGTCGTCTTACATTCGGGGTCTAGACATCATACCCATTTACAACGCTAGATGGCGCCAGATATCTTTAAAGCGAATGCTGAATTTAACTCCCCAGACCAAAGCGAACCCCTGTCACGAAGAAGAAAAATAAAAACAGCGGTAGCACGAAGAAGTAAAATAAAAAATAGCAGTAAGAGAGAAAAGAGAAGAAAATATGAGAAGAGATAACAGAAAATGGAGAAACGTCGCGACAATCTGGAAAAAAGTGGGTCGAAGATCGGCCAAGTTAACCAGCAGCTGAGGAGAAGTTATGATGCAAACTTCAAGATGATGGTGATAAATGAGGCAGAGTCTTCAAACAATTGCAATGTGATCGAATATATTGAACATATTGTCATAATCATTTTTTTCAGATGTACTGTAATTATTTTCTGTATAAAAATTAAATTTGGTGTTTTTCAAACTTGAGTCTTGAATAAGAGGGGGTCATCTTACAATCAGGGTCGTCTTATATTCGGGCCAATACGGAATATTATATCATATATATATATATACAGTTATGTTATATAACACAGTCTTATATTATAGTTTTACACACACACACACACACACACTGATAATCAGTCAATGTGCTGTCACTCAGCTTTATGTAGACAGAAATATATACTGACTGTAGTTAGTCGAACCGGGCAGTGAGACTGAGATGATAATTCTGCAGAAATTTATTTTCTTCCCTGCACTTTTCTGTCTCGGTAAGGTTCAAAACAGACTTTCTCTCTCTGATACCATTGTAATATTGAACTCACCTGGTTAATCTAGATAGTAAAGGAGAAAATTAAGCCACATAGAAGAGGCATGTATTTTGAGATCAGCTCTAAATGTGGCCACCTATCCTGTGGGCTGGGGCAGGCAGTGGAAAATGTGCACTACTATTAACAGAAATAAAATGATGGCTATGATGTAATCTTTATATCATTTACCAAATAGTAAAAGGTGTAAAAAAAAATTTTTTTTACAGTTTGGTTGTGTGGATATATTTGTTCAACATAATGTTGACAAATAGATAGACTCAGACTAATAATAAATAATAATAGTAATAATATTGGGAAGTTATGTCAAGACAATATAAATTTTAAGCAGTATGTATGTTTTAAGCAAAAGAGTCATCTTTGCAGAACTGACCTGAAAACATCAATGAAAATTAATTTGAAGCCACTGGGAATAATGTACCAAAGGACAAAAATAAAAGATAGTATATTAAGTTGTTGAGCACAGCATATGTAGTACCAGGAGACTCATGAAAGACCTTTAATTTTACTGGTTCAAGTACATATTAGTTCATATCAAGATTTTTAGTCTGTGTTTGTTAATTGTGAGTATATTGCTAATCTCTGTATTGTAATACTGGAGTATTGGGAGCAGATTTGAACATGTGTCTTTATGTTGAGAGTTAGAGACTTTCTGTCATTGAAAAATGTGCAGAGTTGCTGCTGATGACCAGTTAGCTCATCATGTGTATTAGACTGTATTATTGCTGGTTTGTACATAATATATAAGAAATACATTTGATGTTCGTGGGTAAAAAAATAAATATCAGATGATCATTCACATATTTGACATGTACAGATTTAGAGATGCTTATCCTAAAACTGTGTGAAATATTTCTTTTTCCTTTTTTTCATTTGAAGTTTATGGATATATTCTCAAGCATCTCTATGTCCATGCTATTACATTTGCATCTACGGTTCTTCAATTAGTGTATGTGATGGCCCCTATTATTTTACTCAACTTATGGCCATTTGGGGAAAATGACTGATCGGTTCAGAGAAGAGGCAATATGTCCAGCATTAAAGCTGCTGTATCTCTTCTCACCGTTGTTTAAAGCCTTCTGCAAAAGTCTGACTTGGCAAATATAAAGCATATTGATGTATTGCATTTATGTTCCCGACCTCTTGGAATATAATTAAAAGTAAAAAGAATACTATATTTTACAATTTCCATTATCTTAGGACAACAAGATACATGCGCCCCACACACATTGTAAACCTTGTAGTGTTGAAAAGCACAAATATTTGGATTTCTGCTGTTGACAGGGGGAGAGGTGGTGGCACGTTTTGTTCCAAGGCATTAGAGAGAGAATTGAGGTATCAGTCAAAATAAAAGCCCACTGACTAATGCCTGTCTTAGTGTTTCTGTGGGAGAGATCAAGGTTTCCATTCCAATCTGGTTAACATTTGTCATATATTTTCTGTCAAAGATAGGGAGAGGTTATTTGTAGAGGATATAACATACACAGCATACAGGGCTGTGGAAACAAGAGTGAGAAACAACAAAGTATTAATCTCCACTCACCCCACTAAATTAGATTTAACAACTCAATAACATAGTCAGTCAGGTGTGAAGTAAATCTAACTAGGAGAAAGCTCAAAGAACAGAAATAATTACACCAGCTTGTACAATACCATAAATAAGCCACTGATTTAAGTGATCTTCAGCAGTCATGGTATGGGTTCAGCAATTAGGAACAAAACAAAAATAAAAATTAGCTGCATTATATTCTGGATATTATAGATCTGCATCATTGAGTCTGTGCTAATGATTCCACAAATCTTCCAGCTACTTAGAAATCTGCTTACAAATGTGA
>NC_090785.1:9922500-10035000 GCF_040054535.1 Antennarius striatus
TCTGGATGACCAGTGTAGTTCGTAGTTGGTAGTTTGTAGTTTGTAGGTGTAGGTCGTAAATTGTAGAGTGGTGACTGTAAATTGTGAATTGTTAATATGACTATCAGTATGTTTGACTGAGGTAAGTTTGTTTGAACCCCCTCTTCTCTGCTGCCACAACCATGCAAATTTCCCCACTGTGGGACAGACAAAGGTTATGTTATCGCGTTGTCTTCACCTGCTTATCAGACATACACATCACAGTATCTGCAGGAACCTATCCCAGATATAAACAGTATTTATTTTGAATTTTACAGTCAAAAGTAAAAAAACTGTTTTATCTATATATGTCGGGCTTATATAAAATAAATAACCAGCTCATTCTCATTCACTTAGACATACCAGGACCCTATCAAATAGCTTGACATTTAACATAATCTTACCATAAAAGCTGCTGGAGACGCTGCCTATGATTGACTGGAAAATTGTACCCTGACCTACTTGCATAGGTCAAAGATCAAAGCTAGTGTTCTGACCTACTTTCATAGAACAAAGCACTAGCTTTGATCTAGGGTCTTACTTACACTGGCCTTTACCTCATCTTTCTGTCTTATCGGTTCCTGAGTGTACAAAAGTTGAAATTTGACCTTGACCTAATTTTCTCAAGTTCAATGTCATCATCTCATTTTCATCCCCTTTGCCGCCAGAGTAATGTGCTTTTTGTTTCATCTTTCCATCTGCAACGGTTGTGAAGATATTTGGTGAACATACCAACGGACGAATGAACGAACACACGAACACTAACAATTACAATACATCACCGCTTTGAAGCGGGATGTAATAAGTGGCTTAAGAGAAGACAATTACAATCCTCATGTCTGGATGTGAACCCAGAACACTTTGTCTAGAAAAATTACATTATATGTGCATACTTAGCAATGTATTTTTCAGATTAAACTATGGAATATTCCAGCTGCATGAATGGTTGGAAGTCCTCTCCACTAAGTTACAACTGAAAGATTCCAAATAAATAAAGCAAAAAGAAAGAAATGGCCTTACACATCAAAACTGACTTTTAGTCAAGACGTAATGGCTGCCATAAACTACCGACCATAATTTTGAAACTAAGATATACAGCAACCAAGCAAATGAATTACGAAGACAAACACAACTACAGTATCTGTTATCTTTACAAAGCATTTATGCTTCTACATAAGAAGACCAATATAAAATTAGTTTTAAATATATGAATGTTAATTCTTTGCTACAACTTCTCTGACCTGATATATACAGTATGTGACAAAGTTGCCAGAGTCAGACATAGGATTTCAGTCTAGATAGAGGTGAAGAGCTACAAGTTCAAACTTGTTAGTAAATTACTACAAAGGAGAAAACTATTGGATAAACCAGTAGACAAGGTACTGTAACTTATGAAGCAATAATATACTGTAGGTTAAGCACATCTGAAGACAATGAAGACATGCTGGGACCACAGTACTTTTTTTTCACAAATAACTGACCTCAAGATTACTATTTTATTGAAATATCTTTGGAGCTATATTAGCGTTTGCAGTTACAAGTATATTTAAATAAATAGTGGTCCTTCTTACCTGAGTAATTGATACCAAGAGGCACTCTTTACCATTCAATTCTCAAATGGATGAACGCAGGAGATGATCTACTTATAATCCAACACTCCCACCACATTTGTATTGGACCACTCACACTTCTTTCTCCCATATTTCTCTTTCAGCACAAAAACATTTGCCTTTCCAGAAAGGAAGACAGAACCTTCCTCTTATAACGGAAGCTCCTGATAAGTTCCTTCCTCTGCACTACAACAACAACTGCCTTCAACCAACCAGGAACACTGGGAACATCTTGTGATTGAGGTAAATCACTCTTCTAACAAAGGCCAAACCTTACAGTCCATGTTTTTATAAAACTTGTTAATAGTTTTAAAAACATGACAAACTGCTGTGTAATGAAATGTGAATGAAAATAGCGAATATGTTTGATTTAGAAATATAAATTACAATTTTTAATATTTAATAAAGACTAAATAATTATGTTAAGTTTTCAGAGATGTATGTGAATATGCAACTTCTTACTGCTTGTCTGTACTCCTTATGTTTTGAAGATATTCAGTACAGTCCTTGCGAAAGTTGTTTGCATTATATAATTCAACCACTGGGTGGCATATGTAACATTTTACTTTACCAATACGTATCTGAACCTTGGGCTGGCAGACTTTAACACTGGTAAGAATCATTTGGACCAAGTTTCCTTGGAAACACTTGAAACCATAAACACTCTCTGACAATTAAAAAGAAGATAACAATCTACATATTGTTGTTGGTTTTTTTTAACCTATATAGCTGTGTAAACAACTATAATGTGTTGCTTATGAAATCCAGGTGCTACAGAGAAAATTAAATTTTATTTATTTAAAAGGGTTAGGTTTAGCGCTAGAGTCGGTGTTATGTTTAGGGTTAGCAACAGCTTATATGTCAGAGAAATCATATATCAAGCAGTAATAATAATAATAATAATAATAATAATGATGATGATGATAATAAAAACAATAATAATACAGTGCACGCTCGTTCCACGTAGATAGATAGATAGATAGATAGATAGATAGATAGATAGATAGATAGATAGATAGATAGATAGATAGATAGATAGATAGATAGATAGATAGATAGATAGATAGATAGATAGATAGATAGATAGATAGATAGATAGATAGATAGATAGATAGATAGATAGATATAATCCCGGAGGAAATTGCATATATCCACTGCTCAGGCATTACATAACAAATAATACTGGATAAACACCAGGAGAAAAGGAAACACTGACATCACAGGACATACCACAAGACATACATTACACTAACAGACAGACACATGCAGCACTAACAGGACTTATATACTAAACTATAACTAAAATATAAACAGTATAAAATTTAAAAATATTACAGTATTAAAATATAAACAGTATAAAATTGAATTAAAATATAAAACAGTATAAAAAATAAATTATATATATATAAACAGTATAAAATAAAATTTAAATTAAATTAAATTAAATCCATTTTCAACCCCGTGCTGACCTCGTCACCTCCCCCCCGCTCTTCCTGAGAGAGTCATTGTACCCCCTGATGGCACGGGGCATGAAGGAGGACCTCAGCCTCTCTGTGGAGGCGCTGCGTGACAGCAGTCTGCCGCTGAAGGTGCTTCTCTGCTGGGAGAAGGTGGTGTGTAGGGGGTGCCTGGTGTTGTTCATGATAGCCTTAATTTTAGACATGGTCCTGCTCCCCAGAACTGTCTCCACAGAGTCCAGGCTCAGCCCGACCACTGAGCCCGCTCTGCGGATGAGTCTGTTCAGACGGTCCATATCTCTTTTCCTGGCCCCCCCACCCCAACACACAATGGCGTATGACAGCACACTGGAGACTACGGACTGATAGAACATGAGAAGGAGCTTAGGACAGATGTTGAAGGAGGCCAGCCTCCTCAGGAAGTACATCCTGCTCTGCCCCTTCTTGTACACACAGTCCGAGTTGAGTGACCAGTCCAGTCTGCTGTCTAGCTGCAGTCCCAGGTACTTATAGTTTCCTACCACCTCCACCTCACTGCCGTTGATGATCACCGGCTGTGGAGAGGGAGGTGCCTGCCGGAAATCCAGAACCATCTCCTTTGTCTTGGAGACGTTGAGCTGGAGCTGGTTCTGTTGGCACCACTCCACGAAGTCAGCCACCAATGCCCTGTACCCCCCCTCATCACCCTCCCGGATACATGCCACTATCGCGGTGTCATCGGAGTACTTCTGTATGTGGCATGTATCAGAGTTGTGCTTGAAGTCTGATGTGTAGAGGGTGAAGAGAATGGGAGATAGAACGGTCCCCTGTGGCGCCCCCGTGCTGCTGGTCACCATAGAAGACAAACAGTCCCCCATACGGACGTACTGGTGTCTGTCCGTTAGGTAGTCCGTGATCCAGCTCACGAGGTAGGGGTCCACAGCCATGGAGGTCAGTTTATCCTGCAGGAGCCGGGGCTGGATGGTGTTGAAGGCACTCGAAAAGTCGAAGAAGAGCACTCTGACGGCACAGCCCCCGGCGTCCAGGTAGGAGAGTATGCGGTGGAGGAGGTACAAGACAGCGTCGTCAACCCCAACCTTGGCCTGATAGGCGAACTGGAGAGGGTCCATAGCACCCTGCACCTATGGACGCATGAGCTCCAGGACCAGTCGCTCTAGGGTCTTCATTACGTGGGAGGTAAGAGCGACCGGTCGGTGGTCGTTGAGCTCAGAAGGGCGTCCTTTCTTGGGTACAGGGACAATGCAGGAGGTCTTCCACAGTGACGGGACCCTCCCCAGCCGCAGACTGAGGTTGAACAATTGTTGCAGGGGGTCCCCTAGTTCCGAAGCACAGGCTCGGAGGAGTCTTGGGGAGACCTTATCTGGTCCAGCCGCCTTGTAGGGACGGAGCCTCCTCAGCGTTGTCGTCACCAGGTCTGCAGTGATGATGGTCTCCGTCGTGGTGGGAGCAGGAGGTTGTGGCGAGGTTGGAAGTCCAGTGGTTGAGGTGGGGCCGTTGAGCTTCGCAGTTCTTGGAGTGGGCTCGGGAGAAGTGGCAGGGGTGGAAGGAGAGGAAGCACAGGAGGAGGGAGCATAAGTGGAGCGGTTTGCAGGACAGGAAGAGGCCCGGGACGAAGAGCCGGGAGTGGTGGGGGAGCTGAACCGATTGAAAAAGCTCTTTAGTTCATTCGCTCGTTCAATATTTCCCTCCACAGTGCTGCGCCCTTTCCCGTGTCCGGTGATGGTTCTCATCCCATTCCAGACCTCTAGCACCTGGTTGTGTCCTAGCTGCTTCTCCAGCTTCCTCCTGTACGCCTCCTTGGCTTCCCTCAGGCAGAGTCTCACTTCCTGCTGGTCCTTCCTCATCTCCTCCTCGTTCTTGCTCCTGAACGCCCGCTTCTTCCTGTTCAGGACAGCCTTGACTTCCTTGGTTACCCATGGTTTGTTGTTGGGGTAACACCTGACTGTCTTGACAGGGGCCACAGTGTCCACACAGAAGTTCATGTAGTCTGTAAAACACTGAGCTGCCCCCTCAATGTCCTCCCCATGTGAGCCCATAATAACATCCCAGTCGGTGGTCTGGAAGCAGTTCCTCAGCATCTCCTCTGCTTCCGGGGACCACCTCCTGACCTGTCGTGTTGTTGCTGGCAGCCGTTTCACCAGCGGGATGTAGGTGGGCTGTAGGTACACTAGGTTGTGGTCGGATTTACCTAGTGGAGGGAGGGGGGTGGCGGTGTATGCCTCCTTAGCATTAGTGTAGAACAGATCGATGGTTCTGTTCTTCCGTGTGGGACAGTCTACACACTGGTCCATTGTGGGGAGAGATGAGTCCAGGGTGACGTGATTAAAGTCACCGGTGATGATGACGAGCGCCTCCGGGTGCCGGGTCCGAAGAGCAGAGGTGGTCCCACAGATGGTCTCTTCTGCAGTCTCAGGGTCCGCACGTGGAGGGATGTAGACGGCGAGGACGATGACGTGTGAGAATTCACGCGCCAGGTAGTAGGGTCTGATGCTAACAGCTGTTAGCTCCAGGTCGCGGTTACACAGTGTTGATTTCACCGTCACATGTCCCGGATGGCACCATCTATCGTTGGTATAGATGATTAATCCACCTCCTTTCTTCTTACCGGCGGTGTTCGTGTCCCGGTCCGCTCGGACGGAGGAGAAGCCGGTTAGTCGGACGTTAGCGTCCGGCACGTCGCCAGTTAGCCACGTCTCTGAGAACACCAACAAGCTGGTCTCCCGGTAGCGATGATCAGTCCTGCACAGCGCCGTCAGTTCGTCCACCTTGTTGGGTAGAGAGTTCACGTTCCCCATGATGACGGAGGGGACGGAGGGCTTGACTCTCCTCCGGTTAGCGGCTCTAGCTGTTAGTCTCACCCTTTCAACGCGACCCGCTCAGCATCCGCGATATCTCCGTCGGAGCTCAGCGGGGATGAGATCGTGTGTTGCGGGGTCTCCTTTGACCCTCATGGACATCAACTCCTCCCTGGAGTACACTAGCATATCACTATACATTATATAATTTTACGTTAGAAAAATACACGCAGAAACATAGAAAAAAACCCCGCAAAATTAACAAACTCGCTCTGAGCAGAGGAAACTGCTGCCTGCTCGCGCATGCGCAGAAGAAGGAATTGATAGATAGATAGATAGATAGATAGATAGATAGATAGATAGATAGATAGATAGATAGATAGATAGATAGATAGATAGATAGATAGATAGATAGATAGATAGATAGATAGATAGATAGATAGATAGATAGATAGATAGATACTTTAATAATCCCGGAGGAAATTGCACATATCCACAGCTCAGCCAAACACCAGGAAAAAACAAAACAGAACATACCACAGTTAATGCATTCCAACAACCACACATGATTACCAATTTCCGCAATACAGCGAGGAACTATTTATCTTATTATTTATGGTAAATTATACGTTTATGAACCCTCCCCATACTGATACTGTATGAAACCACCTTCTATCTGTATTACTTTTTCCCACACTGTTTAAAGCACTTTTGTGTCTCACGTAAGTCCTAGACTTACGGAACGGAGCGCACTTCCTGATGCCGTCAGCCACAGAAAGTGCGTACGGTATCACATGACTGCCTACCAAAAATCCGCAATGAGGTGAAGTCACGAGCATTGATGCGCGAATAATGTAATAATAATAATAATGATGATAATAATAATAATAATAATAATAATAATAATCAGCGGATGAAGCGGTTAGAAGATGAATTAATTAATTAATAATAACAAGGCAGTCAGACTGCAACATCCTTTGACTTACCCTGACGTATTTCCAGGGTAGATCAGGGTACCCTGAAAGTAGTACCAGACAAGTGCATTGCTTTGACCTTTCAGGGTAGGTCAATGCTATGCACTAGCTTTGATCTATGGTCTTACTCACACTGGCCTTCTCTCTTGTCTTTCTATCTTATCCAGTTCCTGAGTGTACAAAAGTTAAAATTTGACCTCGACCTAGTTTTCTCAGGGTCAATGTCATCATCTCATTTTCATCCCCTTAGCCGCCCGAGTAATGTGCTTTTTGTTTCATCTTCCTATCTGCAACGGTTGCGAAGATATTTGGCGGACATACTAACGGACAAACACACAAACACTGACAATTACAATACAGTACGTCACCGATTTGAAGTGGGATGTAAAAAGTGGCTAAAGACAAGACAATTACAATCCTCATGTCTGGATATGGACCCAGAACACTTTGTCTAGAATAATTACATTATATGTGCATACTTAGCAATGAATTTTTCAGATTAAACTATGGAATATTCAAGCTGCATGAAACCATGGAAGCCCTAATAATTACTACAATAACACTCACAATATTAACAAGGCAGTCAGAGACTGCAACGTCCCATTACTTACCCTGACCTACTTTCAGGGTGGGCCAGGGTACCCTGAAAGTAGTACCTGACTAGTGCATTGCTTTGCCCTTTCAGGGTAGGGAAAGGAAATGCAAGAGCTGACCATAGATCAAAGCTAGTGCATAGGTAGATCAAAGCTAGTGCTTTGATCTATGGTCTTAATTCTGGCCTTCTCCCTTGTCTTTCTATCTTATCCGGTTCCTGAGTGTACAAAAGTTGAAATTTGACCATGACCTACTTTCCTCAAGGTCAAGGTCATCATCTAATTTTCATCCCCTTTGCCGCGTGAGTAATGTGCTTATTGTTTCATCTTTCTATCTGCAACGGTTGCGAAGGTATTCAGTGGACATAATAATAGATGAACGAATGAATGGACAAACACCAACAGATACATCACCGCTTTGAAGCGTTTTATACAGTAAGTGGTGTAGCTGGAGTGGAGTCCAATTTTTGGTACCTGTTATTGTTGTATGTTACCTGTTATGCTTCTTTGATGAACAATGCGGTTGTGAATCATCTTTTGTATAAATTACAAACAATATCAATTGGCTTAATTTCAGCAAGTAATAGCTTGGATAAAATTACTGCAATGTGGAACATCATATCATGTCACATTCCAAATGTACAGGGGAAAAAAATTATACAACACAACTTATAAAGTCTATAAATCTTTTATTTAGTTTATCGAAATGCACACAAAACAGTCCCAAAGAACCATGCTTTATTTCAATTAACTTTATATTTATCTATGAAGACAGATTTTGTTTGAAGAGAAATAACATCAACAGGTAACTTTATTTGTGAATTTTTGTGAGTGATCTATGGTGTGTGTACAAAGGGTGAGTGACAGAAAATGATATGCAGAGGTTCGTTAAAAAAATATATGAATGGACACAAACTCAGGACACAAAACATTTTTAATTTGAAACAAATCCATAGCTTTCAATAAATGGCAAAATTTAAGTGTGAATATTTTTAACAATTATTTTTGAGGGTACAGAATTTCAGGAACTTCCTTTGCATTTATGGTATATACAACACCATTACTCTTTGAATGTATCACAGCTCAATGATATGAAAATATGCTGCTATATTAACTTCTTAATGTCAAAGCTTGAAAACAAAAGAATTTGATACACAAAAATTAAAACTGTTTATGTCAGTTTCTGGGTGTATAAACATTATTCTTCTAAATAACTATTACAATTATTCTGTCAAGTAAGCCCCTGACAACAAATACACCACACCCATTAATTAAAACCATACATTTAATAGAATGAAAGAGGACAAAATAATAAACCTTCTGATGAAATATTTTTGAGAAGTGGAACATGTTCAATAAATCTGGACTATTTACAAAAACAATATTATTACAATACAAATTAATTTATTTACAGTTAAAAGGGCTTTTAAACAATCTCATGCACCTTTTGTCCAACTGCTGAAAAAAGACATATTGGTTACTTTAGAGTCACTGTGTATATCCGCTTAGGTTTCAAAGAATTTATATTTAACTAGCATTTCGGAGAGTATATGAGAGTTTAATTTGGCATAAAATCATTTTTGTGGTGAAACAGATAGTTCAAGTTTGGGAAACTTGAAACCACCTCCACTGTCGCTGCTGGAAGATGAAGACAATCTTGATTTTTTTGAGGCTAATGACACACCTGCACTTCCTTCCAATCCTGCATCGCTGTCCTCACCAAGTGTCACTTCATAAGAGCCCTTTGATTTTGAGCCAAAACCTCCAAAGGTACCAAACTTCAACTTGCTTTTTTTCCCTTTAACCTTGGTTTCCCCTAGGTCTAATGAAAGGTTGGCACTTTCTGTTTCTAAGTGAGCTGAAGGAGATCGAAAAGCAAGCCCCCCCTCGTCACTTAGAGAGGACGAATGTTGCCTTGATTTCTTAAAAAGATCCAGTGAGGCTGACTTGGATTTAGTTGACACACTAAGGCCAGGACCAGACTCAGATTGTAATTTCCCACTGAAGTCTTTAGTGATATCACCACTTTTTCCACTTGCACTCATCTCTACCTCTGATTCTCGAAGGTCACCTGCACTTCTACCCTTTGTTTTTGATTTGATGAACAATTTTGGCACCTTTACTTTTAGTTTGCCTTCACTGTACCTTAGTTTGTGACTGGGAACCTCAATTTTTTGTGTACTGACCTGGGAGCTAAAAGATGGGGATTGTATGTTTATGTCACCAGTGGCTGCGAGTTCTGATTCATTTTCTCCATCCTTCTCCAATACCAATTGTGGCAGAGCAATACCAATCTTAGGTATCTTCATTTTGGGAAATTTTATCGAACCCTCTGGGTAATGAAGACCACTTGTACTGTCCCCTGAAACAAACTCAGCACCACTTGTCACACGTGAGGTTAAATTTACATCAATATTAGGACTGGAAACTGCCTCACTTGGCATCTTATCACTTTTCAATCTCACATCTGATCCTGCCAAACAAATATTTTCACTTTCAACAGTGGTGGCAGCAGAATTCAAATCTAACTCAGATGGTTTCAAACCTTCCTGAAAAGATCCATCAGCTTTGAGTTTTGGTGATTTAATATCAAATTCCACATCTGGAAAATAACGTTTTGCAAAAAGAGGCTTCTTTGTTTTGGTTGCTTTAGAATTAAAATTGGTTGTGTCTATATCCATATTTATTTCTGGTGTGTCTATCTCATCATCAGGTTTCTTTGTCCTTCCTTTTACTGTTGGGAGTTTAAATTTACCTGTTTTCCCCTTGATATTTATATCAACAAAGGGAGCATTAACATCTGTTTTGGAGCCCTTCCCGCCAACACTGACCACAGGTGTTTTGACTGAATATTCAGTCCCTTCCACTTCAGGAGATTTCAGTCCAAACTTAGGACCCTTGAACTTTGGAAATGCAATACCTGTTATTACGGGATCAAATGAAACATCTTCATTAGGAATGGCAGACATGTTAGCAGATGCACCTGTGATCTGTCCCTTTAGGGTTATATTGGGATGTTTTGACTCAAAACCTGGTCCTTCAACTTCAACCACTGGAGGTTTGATATCAACGTTAACTTTTGGAAGGTTGACATCAACATCTGGAACATTTGGACCTTTGAATCTAAGAGATGGAATTTGGATTGAAGGCACTGTAAATCCACTCGTTGGTGAATCTATACCTGATGCATTGAGTGTCAAACCTGGTGTCTCTATATCACTCTTGATTTTTGGTGTATTAATGTCAATATCTACATCTGAATCTACTTTTGTATGCTCAAATGCAAAACCTTTCATTTTTGTTTTAGGCATTTTAAATCCTCCTTTGTGGATTTCAATGTCAACAGCTGTTCCCTCAGTGTCAACTTTTGGAGCTTTGATTTCTCCTTCAATCTTGGAAGGGGAGGAATCTCCTTTGACTTTTGGTCCACCAAAAGAAAAATCAATATTTGGTAATGAAATGTCAGGCATTTTAAGAGATGATTGTTTAACTTTTGCATCAGGTCCTTCAATATTGATATCTGGTCCCTCAACGGCAATGTTTGGTGCTTTGACATTAATGTTGGCTCCTGGATGAATAGCATCAACATCTGGAACTTCAAAAGTTGGACCCTTGACTTCAATCGAGGGCATTGGGATTTTGGTTACTGTAAACTCGCCACTCGGTTTTTCAAAATCAACCTGTGGGCAACTGATATCAGCTTGTGGCATGTCAATAGCTCCCTGCATCTTTGGAAGTGAACAATCTAAATCGCCTTTCACTTTTGGACCTGTCATATTCAAATCCACTTTTGGCATGGATATATTCATTTTTGGAAGAGATGGCAGGCTGAATGTAGGTGATTTTACTTGTCCTGTTGGTCCTTTCATATCTATGGCAGGTCCTTCAACCTCCAAAGTTGGGGATTCTCTCTCCAATTTGGCTTTTGGCAAATGAATGTCAAGTTCCACACCGTCACCTTTTGGACCTTTTGAACTAAATGAGGGAAATTTGATTTTGGGCATTTTAAATCTACCTTTGTGGCCATCAATGTCAACATCTGGTCCCTCAATGTCAACATTTGGTGCTTTGATGTCACCTTCAATCTTGGAAGGGGAGAAATCTCCTTTGACTTTTGGTCCACCAAAAGAAAAATCAATATTTGGTAATGAAATATCAGGCATTTTAAGAGATGATTGTTTAACTTTTGCATCAGGTCCTTCAATGTTGATATCTGGTCTACCCACGTCAATTTTTGGCGCTTTTACATTAATGGTAGCTTCTGGAAGTTTAGCACCAATATCTGGAACTTCAACAGTTGGAGCCTTGACGTCAAGTGAGGGCATTGGGATTTTGGGTATGTCAATTCCAACAGTCGGTGTGTCAAACTCAACCTGTGGACAGCTGATGTCAGCTTGCGGACTTTCAATATTTCCCTGTATCTTTGGAACTGACAAATCAAAGTCACCTTTCAGTTTGGGACTTTTCATATTTAAATCCACTTTTGGCATGGTTATATTCATTTTTGGAACAGATGGCATGCTGAATTTCATCCCTTTTACTTGAGCGTCTGGCATTTCCATATTTATATCTGATGCCTCCATACCCATCTTGAGTTTTGGCATACTAACATCAACGTCTGGACCTTTCACTTTTGGAATATCGATTCCAAACTCTGGCATTTTAATTTGTGGCATTTTAAATCCTCTTCTCAGGCTGTCAATTTTGACATCTGGTCCGCTCATGTCAATGTTTGGTGCCTTGACATTAATCTTAGCTTCTGGAAAGTTAGCATCAACATCTGGAAATTCAACAGTTGGACCCTTGACTTCAAGTGAGGGCATTGGGATTTTGGGCATTTTAATTTCATCAAGTTTGTCTATTTCAACCTGTGGATGGCTGATGTCAATTTCTGGTTTTTCAATATCTGCCTGTATCTTTGGAAGTGAGAAATCCAAATCGCCTTTCACTTTTGGACTTGTCATATTCAAATCCACTCTTGGCATAGATATATTCATTTTTGGAAGAGATGGCAGGCTGAATGTAGGTGATTTTACATGTCCTTTTGGTCCTTTCATATCTATGGCAGGTCCTTCAACCTCCAAAGTTGGGGCTTCCACGTCCATTTTGTCTTTTGGTAAATGGATATCAAGATCCACACCGTCACCTTTTGGACCTTTTGAACCAAATGAGGGAAATTTGATTTTAGGCATTTTGAATCCTCCTTTGTGGCCGTTAAAGTCAACATCTGGTCCCTTAATGTCAACATTTGGTGCTTTGATTTCACCTTCTATCTTGGAAGGGGAGAAATCTCCTTTGACTTTTGGTCCACCAAAAGAAAAATCAACATGTGGTAATGAAATGTCAGGCATTTTAAGAGATGATTGTTTAACTTTTGCATCAGGTCCTTCAATATTGATATCTGGTCTGCCCACATCAATTTTTGGCATTTTGACATTAATGGTAGCTTCTGGAAATTTAGCACCAACATCTGGAACTTCAACAGTTGGAGCCTTGACGTCAAGTGAGGGCATTGGGATTTTGGGTATGTCAATTCCAACAGTCGGTGTGTCAAACTCAACCTGTGGACAGCTGATGTCAGCTTGCGGACTTTCAATATTTCCCTGTATCTTTGGAACTGACAAATCAAAGTCACCTTTCAGTTTGGGACTTTTCATATTTAAATCCACTTTTGGCATGGTTATATTCATTTTTGGAACAGATGGCATGCTGAATTTCATCCCTTTTACTTGAGCGTCTGGCATTTCCATATTTATATCTGATGCCTCCATACCCATCTTGAGTTTTGGCATACTAACATCAACGTCTGGACCTTTCACTTTTGGAATATCGATTCCAAACTCTGGCATTTTAATTTGTGGCATTTTAAATCCTCTTTTCAGGCTGTCAATTTTGACATCTGGTCCGCTCATGTCAATGTTTGGTGCCTTGACATTAATCTTAGCTTCTGGAAAGTTAGCATCAACATCTGGAAATTCAACAGTTGGACCCTTGACTTCAAGTGAGGGCATTGGGATTTTGGGCATTTTAATTTCATCAAGTTTGTCAATTTCAACCTGTGGATGGCTGATGTCAATTTCTGGTTTTTCAATATCTGCCTGTATCTTTGGAAGTGAGAAATCCAAATCGCCTTTCACTTTTGGACTTGTCATATTCAAATCCACTCTTGGCATAGATATATTCATTTTTGGAAGAGATGGCAGGCTGAATGTAGGTGATTTTACATGTCCTTTTGGTCCTTTCATATCTATGGCAGGTCCTTCAACCTCCAAAGTTGGGGCTTCCACATCAATTTTGTCTTTTGGTAAATGGATATCAAGATCCACACCGTCACCTTTTGGACCTTTTGAACTAAATGTTGGGAATTTGATTTTGGGCAATTTGAATCCTCCCTTTTGGCCGTTAAAGTCAACATCTGGTCCTTCAATGTCAACATTTGGTGCTTTGATTTCACCTTCAATCTTGGAAGGGGACAAATCTCCTTTGACTTTTGGTCCACCAAAAGAAAAATCAATATTTGGTAATGAAATGTCAGGCATTTTAAGAGATGATTGTTTAACTTTTGCATCAGGTCCTTCAATGGTGATATCTGGTCTGCCCACGTCAATTTTTGGCGCTTTTACATTAATGGTAGCTTCTGGAAGTTTAGCACCAATATCTGGAACTTCAACAGTTGGAGCCTTGACTTCAAGTGAGGGCATTGGGATTTTGGGTATGTCAATTCCAACAGTCGGTGTGTCAAACTGAACCTGTGGACAGCTGATGTCAGCTTGCGGACTTTCAATATTTCCCTGTATCTTTGGAACTGAAACATCTAAGTCACCCTTCAATTTGGGACTTTTCATATTTAAATCCAATTTTGGCATGGTTATATTCATTTTTGGAACAGATGGCATGCTGAATTTCATCCCTTTTACTTGAGCGTCTGGCATTTCCATATTTATATCTGATGCCTCCATATCCATCTTGAGTTTTGGCATACTAACATCAACGCCTGGACCTTTCACTTTTGGAATATTGATTCCAAACTCTGGCATTTTAATTTGTGGCATTTTAAATCCTCTTTTCAGGCTGTCAATTTTGACATCTGGTCCGCTCATGTCAATGTTTGGTGCCTTGACATTAATCTTAGCTTCTGGAAAGTTAGCATCAACATCTGGAAATTCAGCAGTTGGACCCTTGACTTCAAGTGAGGGCATTGGGATTTTGGGTATTTTAATTTCATCAAGTTTATCAATTTCAGCCTGTGGATGGCTGATGTCAATTTCTGGTTTTTCAATATCTGCCTGTATCTTTGGAAGTGAGAAATCCAAATCGCCTTTCACTTTTGGACTTGTCATATTCAAATCCACTTTTGGAATGGATATATTCATGTTTGGAAGAGATGGCAGGCTGAATGTAGGTGATTTTACTTGTCCTTTTGGTCCTTTCATATCTATGGCAGGTCCTTCAACCTCCAAAGTTGGGGCTTCCACGTCCATTTTGTCTTTTGGTAAATGGATATCAAGATCCACACCATCACCTTTTGGACCTTTTGAACTAAATGAGGGAAATTTGATTTTAGGCATTTTGAATCCTCCTTTGTGGCCGTTAAAGTCAACATCTGGTCCCTCTATGTCAACATTTGGTGCTTTGATTTCACCTTCTATCTGGGAAGGGGAGAAATCTCCTTTGACTTTTGGTCCACCAAAAGAAAAATCAATATTTGGTAATGAAATGTCAGGCATTTTAAGAGATGATTGTTTAACTTTTGGATCAGGTCCTTCAATATTGATATCTGGTCTGCCCACGTCAATTTTTGGCATTTTGACATTAATGGTAGCTTCTGGAAGTTTAGCATCAATATCTGGAACTTCAACAGTTGGGGCCTTGACGTCAAGTGAGGGCATTGGGATTTTGGGTATGTCAATTCCAACAGTTGGTGTGTCAAACTGAACCTGTGGACAGTTGATGTCAGCTTGCGGACTTTCAATATTTCCCTGTATCTTTGGAACTGACAAATCAAAGTCACCTTTCAATTTGGGACTTTTCATATTTAAATCCACTTTTGGCATGGTTATATTCATTTTTGGAACAGATGGCATGCTGAATTTCATCCCTTTTACTTGAGCGTCTGGCATTTCCATATTTATATCTGATGCCTCCATACCCATCTTGAGTTTTGGCATACTAACATCAACGTCTGGACCTTTCACTTTTGGAATATCGATTCCAAACTCTGGCATTTTAATTTGTGGCATTTTAAATCCTCTTTTCAGGCTGTCAATTTTGACATCTGGTCCGCTCATGTCAATGTTTGGTGCCTTGACATTAATCTTAGCTTCTGGAAAGTTAGCATCAACATCTGGAAATTCAACAGTTGGACCCTTGACTTCAAGTGAGGGCATTGGGATTTTGGGCATTTTAATTTCATCAAGTTTGTCAATTTCAACCTGTGGATGGCTGATGTCAATTTCTGGTTTTTCAATATCTGCCTGTATCTTTGGAAGTGAGAAATCCAAATCGCCTTTCACTTTTGGACTTGTCATATTCAAATCCACTCTTGGCATAGATATATTCATTTTTGGAAGAGATGGCAGGCTGAATGTAGGTGATTTTACATGTCCTTTTGGTCCTTTCATATCTATGGCAGGTCCTTCAACCTCCAAAGTTGGGGCTTCCACGTCCATTTTGTCTTTTGGTAAATGGATATCAAGATCCACACCGTCACCTTTTGGACCTTTTGAACCAAATGAGGGAAATTTGATTTTAGGCATTTTGAATCCTCCTTTGTGGCCGTTAAAGTCAACATCTGGTCCCTCAATGTCAACATTTGGTGCTTTGATTTCACCTTCTATCTTGGAAGGGGAGAAATCTCCTTTGACTTTTGGTCCACCAAAAGAAAAATCAACATGTGGTAATGAAATGTCAGGCATTTTAAGAGATGATTGTTTAACTTTTGCATCAGGTCCTTCAATATTGATATCTGGTCTGCCCACATCAATTTTTGGCATTTTGACATTAATGGTAGCTTCTGGAAGTTTAGCACCAACATCTGGAACTTCAACAGTTGGAGCCTTGACGTCAAGTGAGGGCATTGGGATTTTGGGTATGTCAATTCCAACAGTCGGTGTGTCAAACTCAACCTGTGGACAGCTGATGTCAGCTTGCGGACTTTCAATATTTCCCTGTATCTTTGGAACTGAAACATCTAAGTCACCTTTCAATTTGGGACTTTTCATATTTAAATCCACTTTTGGCATGGTTATATTCATTTTTGGAACAGATGGCATGCTGAATTTCATCCCTTTTACTTGAGCGTCTGGCATTTCCATATTTATATCTGATGCCTCCATACCCATCTTGAGTTTTGGCATACTAACATCAATATCTGGACCTTTCACTTTTGGAATATCGATTCCAAACTCTGGCATTTTAATTTGTGGCATTTTAAATCCTCTTCTCAGGCTGTCAATTTTGACATCTGGTCCGCTCACGTCAATGGTTGGTGCCTTGACATTTATCTTAGCTTCTGGAAAGTTAGCATCAACATCTGGAAATTCAACAGTTGGACCCTTGACTTCAAGTGAGGGCATTGGGATTTTGGGCATTTTAATCTCATCAACTTTGTCTATTTCAACCTGTGGATGGCTGATGTCAATTTCTGGTTTTTCAATATCTGCCTGTATCTTTGGAAGTGAGAAATCCAAATCGCCTTTCACTTTTGGACTTGTCATATTCAAATCCACTCTTGGCATAGATATATTCATTTTTGGAAGAGATGGCAGGCTGAATGTAGGTGATTTTACATGTCCTTTTGGTCCTTTATTATCTATGGCAGGTCCTTCAACCTCCAAAGTTGGGGCTTCCACATCAATTTTGTCTTTTGGTAAATGGATATCAAGATCCACACCGTCACCTTTTGGACCTTTTGAACCAAATGAGGGAAATTTGATTTTAGGCAATTTGAATCCTCCCTTTTGGCCGTTAAAGTCAACATCTGGTCCCTCAACGTCAACATTTGGTGCTTTGATGTCACCTTCAATCTTGGAAGGGGAGAAATCTCCTTTGACTTTTGGTCCACCAAAAGAAAAATCAACATGTGGTAATGAAATGTCAGGCATTTTAAGAGATGATTGTTTAACTTTTGCATCAGGTCCTTCAATATTGATATCTGGTCTGCCCACATCAATTTTTGGCATTTTGACATTAATGGTAGCTTCTGGAAGTTTAGCACCAATATCTGGAACTTCAACAGTTGGAGCCTTGACGTCAAGTGAGGGCATTGGGATTTTGGGTATGTCAATTCCAACAGTCGGTGTGTCAAACTCAACCTGTGGACAGCTGATGTCAGCTTGCGGACTTTCAATATTTCCCTGTATCTTTGGAACTGAAACATCTAAGTCACCTTTCAATTTGGGACTTTTCATATTTAAATCCACTTTTGGCATGGTTACATTCATTTTTGGAACAGATGGCATGCTGAATTTCATCCCTTTTCCTTGAGCGTCTGGCATTTCCATATTTATATCTGATGCCTCCATACCCATCTTGAGTTTTGGCATACTAACATCAATATCTGGACCTTTCACTTTTGGAATATCGATTCCAAACTCTGGCATTTTAATTTGTGGCATTTTAAATCCTCTTCTCAGGCTGTCAATTTTGACATCTGGTCCGCTGACGTCAATGTTTGGTGCCTTGACATTTATCTTAGCTTCTGGAAAGTTAGCATCAACATCTGGAAATTCAACAGTTGGACCCTTGACTTCAAGTGAGGGCATTGGGATTTTGGGCATTTTAATCTCATCAACTTTGTCTATTTCAACCTGTGGATGGCTGATGTCAATTTCTGGTTTTTCAATATCTGCCTGTATCTTTGGAAGTGAGAAATCCAAATCGCCTTTCACTTTTGGACTTGTCGTATTCAAATCCACTCTTGGCATGGATATATTCATTTTTGGAAGAGATGGCAGGCTGAATGTAGGTGATTTTACATGTCCTTTTGGTCCTTTCATATCTATGGCAGGTCCTTCAACCTCCAAACTTGGGGCTTCCACATCAATTTTGTCTTTTGGTAAATGGATATCAAGATCCACACCGTCACCTTTTGGACCTTTTGAACCAAATGAGGGAAATTTGATTTTAGGCAATTTGAATCCTCCCTTTTGGCCGTTAAAGTCAACATCTGGTCCCTCAACGTCAACATTTGGTGCTTTGATGTCACCTTCAATCTTGGAAGGGGAGAAATCTCCTTTGACTTTTGGTCCACCAAAAGAAAAATCAACATGTGGTAATGAAATGTCAGGCATTTTAAGAGATGATTGTTTAACTTTTGCATCAGGTCCTTCAATATTGATATCTGGTCTGCCCACATCAATTTTTGGCATTTTGACATTAATGGTAGCTTCTGGAAGTTTAGCACCAATATCTGGAACTTCAACAGTTGGAGCCTTGACGTCAAGTGAGGGCATTGGGATTTTGGGTATGTCAATTCCAACAGTCGGTGTGTCAAACTGAACCTGTGGACAGCTGATGTCAGCTTGCGGACTTTCAATATTTCCCTGTATCTTTGGAACTGAAACATCTAAGTCACCTTTCAATTTGGGACTTTTCATATTTAAATCCACTTTTGGCATGGTTACATTCATTTTTGGAACAGATGGCATGCTGAATTTCATCCCTTTTCCTTGAGCGTCTGGCAAATCTACGTTAATATGTGATTCCTCCATATCCATCTTGAGTTTTGGCATACTAACATCAACGTCTGGACCTTTCACTTTTGGAATATTGATTCCAAACTCTGGTATTTTAATTTGTGGCATTTTAAATCCTCTTTTCAGGCTGTCAATTTTGATATCTGGTCCGCTCACGTCAATGTTTGGTGGCTTGACATTAATCTTAGCTTCTGGAAAGTTAGCATCAACATCTGGAAATCCACCAGTTGGACCCTTGACTTCAAGTGAGGGCATTGGGATTTTGGGCATTTTAATTTCATCAGGTTTGTCTATTTCAACCTGTGGATGGCTGATGTCAATTTCTGGTTTGTCAATATCTGCCTGTATCTTTGGAAGTGAGAAATCCAAATCGCCTTTCACTTTTGGACTTGTCATATTCAAATCCACTCTTGGCATGGATATATTCATTTTTGGAAGAGACGGCAGGCTGAATGTAGGTGATTTCACTTTTCCTTTTGGTCCTTTCATATCTATGGCAGGTCCTTCAACCTCCAAAGTTGGCGCTTCAATGTCCATTTTGTCTTTTGGTAAATGGATGTCAAGATCCACAACATCACCTTTTGGACTTTTTGAACTAAATTTTGGAAATTTAATTTTTGGCATTTTAAATTTACCTTTGTGGCCGTCAATGTCAATGTCTGGTCCCTCAATGTCAACTTTTGGTGCTTTGATTTCTCCTTCAATCGTGGAAGGAGAGACATCTCCTTTGACTTTCGGACCATGGAAAGAAAAGTCAATATTTGGTAATGAAATATCTGGCATTTTGAGAGACGATCGTTTAAGTTTTGCATCAGGTCCATCAATGTTGATATCTGGTACCTTAACGTCAATCTTTGGTGCTTTGACATCAATGTCAGCTTTTGGAAGGTTAACATCAACATCTGGAACCTCAACAGTTGGAACACTGACTTCAAGGGAGGGAAGTGGGATATTGGGAGTTTCAAGTCCAACCTGTGGAGAACTGAGGTCAGCTTGTGGTATATCAATAGCTCCCTCTATCTTTGGAGATGACAAATCCAAATCACCTTTCACTTTGTGCCCTTTCATATTTAAATCCATTTTTGGCATGGATATCTTCATTTTTGGAAGGGATGGTATGCTAAATTTGGGCCCTTTTACTTGAGCATCTGGCATTTCCACATTAATGTCGGGTGTCTCCATATCCATCTTGAATTTTGGCATTTTAACATCAACGTCTGGACCTTCCACTTTTGGAATATCGATTCCAAACTCCGGCATTTTGATTTGTGGGATTTTAAATCCTCTTCTCAGGCTGTCAATTTTGACATCTGGTCCGCTCACGTCAATGTTTGGTGACTTGACATTAATGTTGGCTTCTGGGAAGTTAGCATCAACATCTGGAAATTCAACAGTTGGACCCTTGACTTCAAGTGAGGGCATTGGGATTTTGGGCATTTTAATTTCATCAAGTTTGTCAATTTCAACCTGTGGATGGCTGATGTCAATTTCTGGTTTTTCAATATCTGCCTGTATCTTTGGAAGTGAAAAATCCAAATCACCTTTCAATTTTGGACTTGTCATATTCAAATCCACTGTTGGCATGGATATATTCATTTTTGGAAGAGATTGCATGCTGAATGTAGGTGATTTTACTTGTCCTTTTGGTCCTTTTATATCTATTGCAGGTCCTTCAACCTCCAAAGTTGGGGCTTCCATGTCCATTTTGTCTTTTGGTAAATGGATATCAAGATCCACACCGTCGCCTTTTGGACCTTTTGAACCAAATGAGGGAAATTTGATTTTAGGCATTTTGAATCCTCCTTGTTGGCCATCAAATTCAATATCTGGTCCCTCTATGTCAACATTTGGTGCTTTGATTTCACCTTCAATCTTGGAAGGGGACAAATCTCCTTTGACTTTTGGTCCACCAAACGAAAAATCAACATGTGGTAATGAAATGTCAGGCATTTTAAGAGATGATTTTTTAACTTTTGCGTCAGGTCCTTCAATGTTGATATCCGGTCTGCCCACGTCAATTTTTGGCGTTTTGACATTAATGGTAGCTTCTGGAAATTTAGCACCAATATCTGGAACTTCAACAGTTGGAGCCTTGACTTCAAGTGATGGCATTGGGATTTTGGGTATGTCAATTCCAACAGTCGGTCTGTCAAACTGAACCTGTGGACAGTTGATGTCAGCTTGCGGACTTTCAATATTTCCCTGCATCTTTGGAACTGACAAATCAAAGTCACCTTTCAATTTGGGACTTTTCATATTTAAATCCACTTTTGGCATGGTTATATTCATTTTTGGAACAGATGGCATGCTGAATTTGCTCCCTTTTACTTGAGCATCTGGCATTTCCATATTTATATCTGATGCCTCCATATCCATCTTGAGTTTTGGCATAATAACATCAACGTCTGGACCTTTCACTTTTGGAATATCGATTCCAAACTCTGGCATTTTAATTTGTGGCATTTTAAATCCTCTTTTCAGGCTGTCAATTTTGACATCTGGTCCGCTCACGTCAATTTTTGGTGCCTTGACATTAATCTTAGCTTCTGGGAAGTTAGCATCAACATCTGGAAATCCACCAGTTGGACCCTTGACTTCAAGTGAGGGCATTGGGATTTTGGGCGTTTTAATTTCATCAAGTTTGTCAATTTCAACCTGTGGACGGCTGATGTCAATTTCTGGTTTTTCAATATCTGCCTGTATCTTTGGAAGTGAGAAATCCAAATCGCCTTTCACTTTTGGACCTGTCATATTCAAATCCACTTTTGGCATGGATATATTCATTTTTGGAAGAGATGGCAGGCTGAATGTAGGTGATTTTACTTGTCCTTTTGGTCCTTTCATATCTATGGCAGGTCTTTCAACCTCCAAAGTTGGGGCTTCCACATCCATTTTGTGTTTTGGTATATCGATGTCAAGATCCAGACCATCACCTTTTAGACCTTTTGAACTAAATTTTGGAAATTTAATTTTTGGCATTTTAAATTTACCTTTGTGGCCGTCAATGTCAATGTCTGGTCCCTCAATGTCAACTTTTGGTGCTTTTATTTCACCTTCAATCTTAGAAGGGGAGAAATCTCCTTTGACTTTTGGTCCACCAAAAGAAAAATCAATATTTGGTAATGAAATATCTGGCATTTTGAGAGACGATCGTTTAAGTTTTGCATCAGGTCCATCAATGTTGACATCTGGTACCTTAACGCCAATCTTTGGTGCTTTGACATTAATGTCAGCTTTTGGAAGGTTAACATCAACATCTGGAACCTCAACAGTTGGACCACTGACTTCAAGGGAGGGAAGTGGGATATTGGGAGTTTCAAGTCCAACCTGTGGAGAACTGAGGTCAGCTTGTGGTATATCAATAGCTCCCTCTATCTTTGGAGATGACAAATCCAAATCACCTTTCACTTTGTGCCCTTTCATATTTAAATCCATTTTTGGCATGGATATCTTCATTTTTGGAAGGGATGGTATGCTAAATTTGGGCCCTTTTACTTGAGCATCTGGCATTTCCACATTAATGTCGGGTGTCTCCATATCCATCTTGAATTTTGGCATTTTAACATCAACATCTGGACCTTCCACTTTTGGAATATCGATTCCAAACTCCGGCATTTTAATTTGTGGTATTTTAAATCCTTTTTTCAGGCTGTCAATTTTGACATCTGGTCTGCTCACGTCAATGTTTGGTGCCTTGACATTAATCTTAGCTTCTGGGAAATTAGCATCAACATCTGGAAATTCAACAGTTGGAGCATTAACTTCAAGTGAGGGCATTGGGATATGTGGCATTTTAATTTTGCCAGTCAGTTTGTCAATTTCAACCTGTGGATGGCTGATGTCAATTTCTGGTTTTTCAATATCTGCCTGTATCTTTGGAAGTGAGAAGTCCAAATCACCTTTCAATTTTGGACTTGTCATATTCAAATCCACTCTTGGCATAGATATATTCATTTTTGGAAGAGATGGCAGGCTGAATGTAGGTGATTTTACTTGTCCTTTTGGTCCTTTCATATCTATTGCAGGTCCTTCAACCTCTAAAGTTGGGGCTTCCACGTCCATTTTGTCTTTTGGTAAATGGATATCAAGATCCACACCGTCACCTTTTGGACCTTTTGAACCAAATGAGGGAAATTTGATTTTAGGCATTTTGAATCCTCCTTGTTGGCCATCAAATTCAACATCTGGTCCCTCAATGTCAACATTTGGTGCTTTGATTTCACCTTCTATCTTGGAAGGGGAGAAATCTCCTTTGACTTTTGGTCCACCAAACGAAAAATCAACATGTGGTAATGAAATGTCAGGCATTTTAAGAGATGATTGTTTAACTTTTGGATCAGGTCCTTCAATATTGATATCTGGTCTGCCCACGTCAATTTTTGGCATTTTGACATTAATGGTAGCTTCTGGAAGTTTAGCATCAATATCTGGAACTTCAACAGTTGGGGCCTTGACGTCAAGTGAGGGCATTGGGATTTTGGGTATGTCAATTCCAACAGTTGGTGTGTCAAACTGAACCTTTGGACAGCTGATGTCAGCTTGCGGACTTTCAATATTTCCCTGTATCTTTGGAACTGACAAATCAAAGTCACCTTTCAATTTGGGACTTTTCATATTTAAATCCACTTTTGGCATGGTTATATTCATCTTTGGAACAGATGGCATGCTGAATTTCATCCCTTTTACTTGAGCATCTGGCATTTCCATATTTATATCTGATGCCTCCATATCCATCTTGAGTTTTGGCATACTAACATCAACGTCTGGACCTTTCACTTTTGGAATATCGATTCCAAACTCCGGCATTTTAATTTGTGGCATTTTAAATCCTCTTTTCAGGCTGTCAATTTTGACATCTGGTCCGCTCACGTCAATGTTTGGTGCCTTGACATTAATGTTAGCTTTTGGGAAGTTAGCATCAACATCTGGAAATTCCGTAGTTGGACCCTTGACTTCAAGTGAGGGCATTGGGATTTTGGGCATTTTAATTTCATCAAGTTTGTCAATTTCAACCTGTGGATGGCTGATGTCAATTTCTGGTTTGTCAATATCTGCCTGTATCTTTGGAGTTGAAACATCCAAATCCCCTTTCACATTGGGACTTCTCATATTAAAATCCACTTTTGGCATGGATATATTCATTTTTGGAAGAGATGGCAGGCTGAATGTAGGTGATTTTACTTGTCCTTTTGGTCCTTTCATATCTATGGCAGGTCCTTCAACCTCCAAAGTTGGGGCTTCCACATCCATTTTGTGTTTTGGTAAATGAATGTCAAGATCCACACCATCACCTTTTGGACTTTTTGAACTAAATGTTGGAAATTTAATTTTTGGCATTTTAAATTTACCTTTGTGGCCGTCAATGTCAATGTCTGGTCCCTCAATGTCAACTTTTGGTGCTTTGATTTCTCCTTCAATCGTGGAAGGAGAGACATCTCCTTTGACTTTCGGACCATGGAAAGAAAAGTCAATATTTGGTAATGAAATATCTGGCATTTTGAGAGACGATCGTTTAAGTTTTCCATCAGGTCCATCAATGTTGATATCTGGTACCTTAACGTCAATCTTTGGTGCTGTGACATTAATGTCAGCTTTTGGAAGGTTAACATCAACATCTGGAACCTCAACAGTTGGACCACTGACATCAAGGGAGGGAAGTGGGATATTGGGAGTTTCAAGTCCAACCTGTGGAGAACTGAGGTCAGCTTGTGGTATATCAATAGCTCCCTCTATCTTTGGAGATGTCAAATCCAAATCACCTTTCACTTTGTGCCCTTTCATATTTAAATCCATTTTTGGCATGGATATCTTCATTTTTGGAAGGGATGGTATGCTAAATTTGGGCCCTTTTACTTGAGCATCTGGCATTTCCACATTAATGTCGGGTGTCTCCATATCCATCTTGAATTTTGGCATTTTAACATCAACATCTGGACCTTCCACTTTTGGAATATCGATTCCAAACTCCGGCATTTTAATTTGTGGTATTTTAAATCCTCTTTTCAGGCTGTCAATTTTGACATCTGGTCCGCTCACGTCAATGTTTGGTGCCTTGACATTAATGTTAGCTTCGGGGAAGTTAGCATCAACATCTGGAAATTCAACAGTTGGACCCTTGACTTCAAGTGAGGGCATTGGGATATCTGGCATTTTAATTTTACCAGTCAGTTTGTCAATTTCAACCTGTGGATGGCTGATGTCAATTTCTGGTTTTTCAATATCTGCCTGCATCTTTGGAAGTGAGAAATCCAAATCGCCTTTCACTTTTGGACCTGTCATATTCAAATCCACTTTTGGCATGGATATATTCATTTTTGGAAGAGATGGCAGGCTGAATGTAGGTGATTTTACTTGTCCTTTTGGTCCTTTCATATCTATGGCAGGTCCTTCAACCTCCAAAGTTGGGGCTTCCACGTCCATTTTGTCTTTTGGTAAATGAATGTCAAGATCCACACCATCACCTTTTGGACTTTTTGAACTAAATGTTGGAAATTTAATTTTTGGCATTTTAAATTTACCTTTGTGGCCGTCAATGTCAACGTCTGGTCCCTCAATGTCAACTTTTGGTGCTTTGATTTCTCCTTCTATCTTGGAAGGAGAGAATTCTCCTTTGACGTTCGGACCATGGAAAGAAAAGTCAACATTTGGTAATGAAATATCTGGCATTTTGAGAGACGATCGTTTAAGTTTTGCATCAGGTCCATCAATGTTGATATCTGGTACCTTAACGTCAATCTTTGGTGCTTTGACATTAATGTCAGCTTTTGGAAGTTTAGCACCAATATCTGGAACTTCAACAGTTGGAGCCTTGACTTCAACTGAGGGCATTGGGATTTTGGGTATGTCAATTCCAACAGTCGGTTTGTCAAACTGAACCTGTGGACAGCTGATGTCAGCTTGCGGACTTTCAATATTTCCCTGTATCTTTGGAACTGAAACATCTAAGTCACCTTTCAATTTGGGACTTTTTATATTTAAATCCACTTTTGGCATGGTTATATTCATTTTTGGAACAGATGGCATTGTGAATTTCATCCCTTTTACTTGAGCGTCTGGCAAATCTACATCAATATGTGATTCCTCCATATCCATCTTGATTTTTGGCATTTTAACATCAGCGTCTGGACCTTTAACTTTTGGAATATCGATTCCAAACTCTGGCATTTTAATTTGTGGCATCTTAATTTCTCTTTTGAGGCTGTCAATTTTGACATCTGGTCCGCTCACGTCAACGTTTGGTGCCTTGACATTAATCTTAGCTTTTGGGAAGTTAGCATCAACATCTGGAAATTCAACAGTTGGACCCTTGACTTCAAGTGAGGGCGTTGGGATATCTGGCATTTTAATTTTACCAGTCAGTTTGTCAATTTCAACCTGTGGATGGCTGATGTCAATTTCTGGTCTTTCAATATCTGCCTGCATCTTTGGAAGTGAGAAGTCCAAATCACCTTTCAATTTTGGACCTGTCATATTCAAATCCACTTTTGGCATGGATATATTCATGTTTGGAAGAGATGGCAGGCTGAATGTAGGTGATTTTACTTGTCCTTTTGGTCCTTTCATATCTATGGCAGGTCCTTCAACCTCCAAAGTTGGGGCTTCCACGTCCATTTTTTCTTTTGGTAAATGGATATCAAGATCCACACCGTCACCTTTTGGACCTTTTGAACCAAATGAGGGAAATTTGATTTTAGGCATTTTGAATCCTCCTTGTTGGCCATCAAATTCAACATCTGGTCCCTCAATGTCAACATTTGGTGCTTTGATTTCACCTTCTATCTTGGAAGGGGAGAAATCTCCTTTGACTTTTGGTCCACCAAACGAAAAATCAACATGTGGTAATGAAATGTCAGGCATTTTAAGAGATGATTTTTTAACTTTTGCATCAGGTCCTTCAATGTTGATATCAGGTCTGCCCACGTCAATTTTTGGCGCTTTTACATTAATGGTAGCATCTGGAAGTTTAGCATCAATATCTGGAACTTCAACAGTTGGAGCCTTGACTTCAACTGAGGGCATTGGGATTTTGGGTATGTCAATTCCAACAGTCGGTTTGTCAAACTGAACCTGTGGACAGCTGATGTCAGCTTGCGGACTTTCAATATTTCCCTGTATCTTTGGAACTGAAACATCTAAGTCACCTTTCAATTTGGGACTTTTCATATTTAAATCCACTTTTGGCATGGTTATATTCATTTTTGGAACAGATGGCATTGTGAATTTGCTCCCTTTTACTTGAGTGTCTGGCAAATCTACGTTAATATGTGATTCCTCCATATCCATCTTGATTTTTGGTATTTTGACATCAACGTCTGGACCTTTCACTTTTGGAATATCGATTCCAAACTCTGGCATTTTAATTTGTGGCATTTTAATTTCTCTTTTGACGCTGTCAATTTTGACATCTGGTCCGCTCACGTCAACGTTTGGTGCCTTGACATTAATGTTAGCTTTTGGGAAGTTGGCATCAACATCTGGAAATCCACCAGTTGGACCCTTGACTTCAAGTGAGGGCATTGGGATATCTGGCATTTTAATTTTACCAGTCAGTTTGTCAATTTCAACCTGTGGATGGCTGATGTCAATTTCTGGTCTTTCAATATCTGCCTGTATCTTTGGAGGTGAGAAATCCAAATCACCTTTCACTTTTGGACTTGTAATATTCAAATCCACTTTTGGCATGGATATATTCATTTTTGGAATAGACGTTATGTTGAATTTGCTCCCTTTTCCTTGAGCATCTGGTAAATCTACGTTAATATGTGATTCCTCTGTATCCATCTTGAATTTTGGCATTTTAACATCAACATCTGGACCTTCCACTTTTGGAATTTTGATTCCAAACTCTGGCACTTTCATTTGCGGCAATTTAATTCCTCTTTTTTGGCTGTCGATTTTGACATCTGGTCCGCTCACATCAATTTTTGGTGCTTTGACGTTAATGTTAGCTTCTGGGAAGGTAGCATCAACATTTGGAATATCAACAGTTGGAGCCTTGACTTCAAGTGAGGGCATTGGGATTTTGGGTATGTCAAGTCCAACAGTCGGTGTGTCAAACTGAACCTGTGGACAGCTGATGTCAGCTTGCGGACTTTCAATATTTCCCTGTATCTTTGGAACTGACAAATCAAAGTCACCTTTCAATTTGGGACTTTTCATATTTAAATCCACTTTTGGCATGGTTATATTCATTTTTGGAACAGATGGCATGCTGAATTTGCTCCCTTTTACTTGAGCATCTGGCAAATCTACATTAATATGTGATTCCTCCATATCCATCTTGATTTTTGGCATTTTAACATCAACGTCTGGACCTTTGACTTTTGGAATATCAATTCCAAACTCTGGCATTTTAATTTGTGGCATTTTTAGGCTGTCAATTTTGACATCTGGTCCTCTCACGTCAATGTTTGGTGCCTTGACATTAATGTTAGCTTTTGGGAAGTTAGCATCAACATCTGGAAATCCACCAGTTGGACCCTTGACTTCAAGTGAGGGAGTTGGGATTTCTGGCATTTTAATTTTACCAGTCAGTTTGTCAATTTCAACCTGTGGATGGCTGATGTCAACTGCTGGTTTTTCAATATCTGCCTGTATTTTTGGAGTTGAAAAATCCAAATCACCTTTCACATTGGGACCTTTCATATTCAAATCCACTTTTGGCATGGATATATTCATTTTTGGAATAGACGGTATGCTGAATTTGCTTCCTTTTACTTGAGTGTCTGGCAAATCTACATTAATATCTGATTCCTCCGTATCCATCTTGAATTGTGGCGTTTTTACATCAACGTCTAGACCTTCCACTTTTGGAATTTTGATTCCAAACTCTGGAACTTTCATTCGCGGCAATTTAATTCCTCTTTTCTCACTGTCAATTTTGACTTCTGGTCCGCTCACGTCAATGTTTGGTGCCTTCACATTAATGTTAGCTTCTGGAAAATTAGCATCAACAACTGGAAATCCACCAGTTGGACCCTTGACTTCAAGTGAGGGCATTGGGATATCTGACATTTTAATTTTACCAGTCAGTTTGTCAATTTCAACCTGTGGACAACTGATATCAACCTGTGGTTTTTCAATATCTGCCTGTATTTTCGGAGTTGAAAAATCCAAATCACCTTTCACATTGGGACTTTTCATATTCAAATCCACTTTTGGCATGGATATATTTGTTTTTGGAACAGATGGCATGCTGAATTTGCTCCCTTTTACTTGAGCGTCTGGCAAATCTACATTAACATGTGATTCCTTCATATCCATCTTGATTTTTGGCATTTTAACATCAACGTCTGGACCTTTCACTTTCGGAATATTGATTCCAAACTCTGGCATTTTAATTTGTGGTTTTTTTAGGCTGTCAATTTTGACATCTGCTCCGCTCACGTCAATGTTTGGTGCCTTGACATTAATGTTAGCTTTTGGGAAGTTAGCATCAACATCTGGAAATCCACCAGTTGGACCCTTGACTTCAAGTGAGGGAGTTGGGATATCTGGCATTTTAATTTTACCAGTCAGTTTGTCAATTTCAACCTGTGGATGGCTGATATTAACGGCTGGTTTTTCAATATCTGCCTGTATTTTTGGAGTTGAAAAATCCAAATCACCTTTCACATTGGGACCTTTCATATTCAAATCCACTTTTGGCATGGATATATTCATTTTTGGAATAGACGGTATGCTGAATTTGCTTCCTTTTACTTGAGTGTCTGGCAAATCTACATTAATATCTGATTCCTCCGTATCCATCTTGAATTGTGGCGTTTTTACATCAACGTCTAGACCTTCCACTTTTGGAATTTTGATTCCAAACTCTGGCACTTTCATTCGCGGCAATTTAATTCCTCTTTTCTCACTGTCAATTTTGACTTCTGGTCCGCTCACGTCAATGTTTGGTGCCTTCACATTAATGTTAGCTTCTGGAAAATTAGCATCAACATCTGGAAATCCACCAGTTGGACCCTTGACTTCAAGTGAGGGCATTGGGATTTCGGGCATTTTAATTTCATCAAGTTTGTCAAAATCAACCTGTGGACAGCTGATGTCAGCTTGCGGACTTCCAATATTTCCCTGTACCTTTGGAACTGAAAAATCCAAGTCACCTTTCATTTTGGGACTTTTCATATTTAAATCCACTTTTGGCATGGTTACATTCGTTTTTGGAACAGATGGCATGCTGAATTTGCTCCCTTTGACTTGAGCATCTGGCAAATCTACGTTGATATGTGATTCCTCCATATCCATCTTAATTTTTGGAATTTTGACATCAACGTCTGGACCTTTCACTTTTGGAATATCGATTCCAAACTCTGGCATTTTAATTTGTGGCATTTTCAGGCTGTCAATTTTGGCATCTGGTCCTCTCACGTCAATGTTTGGTGCCTTGACATTAATGTTAGCTTTTGGGAAGTTAGCATCAACAACTGGAAATCCACCAGTTGGACCCTTGACTTCAAGAGAGGGCATTGGGATATCTGGCATTTTAATTTTACCAGTCAGTTTGTCAATTTCAACCTGTGGACAACTGATATCAGCCTGTGGTTTTTCAATATCTGCCTGTATTTTTGGAGTTGAAAAATCCAAATCACCTTTCACATTGGGACTTTTCATATTCAAATCCACTTTTGGCATGGATATACTTGTTTTTGGAATAGATGGTATGCTGAATTTCATCCCTTTTACTTGAGCGTCTGGCAAATCTACATCAATATGTGATTCCTCCTTATCCATCTTGAATTTTGGCATTTTAACATCAACATGTGGACCTTCCACTTTTGGAATATCGATTCCAAACTCTGGCATTTTAATTTGTGTCATTTTAATTCCTCTTTTCTGGCTGTCAATTTTGATATCTGGTCCGCTCACATCAGTGTTAGGTGCCTTGACATTAATCTTAGCTTCTGGGAAGTTAGCATCAACATCTGGAAAATCAACAGTTGGACCCTTGACTTCAAGTGAGGTCATTGGGATTTTGGGCATTTTAATTTTACCAGTCAGTTTGTCAATTTCATCCTTTGGACAGCTGATGTCAACTTGTGGTTTTTCAATATCTCCCTGTAGTTTTGGAGTTGAAAAATCCAAATCACCTTTCACATTGGGATTTCTCATATTGAAATCCACTTTTGGCATGGTTATATTCATTTTTGGAACAGATGGCATTGTGAATTTCATCCCTTTTACTTGAGCGTCTGGCAAATCTACATCAATATGTGATTCCTCCTTATCCATCTTGAATTTTGGCATTTTAACATCAGCATCTGGACCTTCCAGTTTTGGAATATCGATTTCAAATGCCAAATTTGGTGATTCAGTGTCAATTTTGACCTTTGGAAGATGGATATCACGATCTTCACGCTTTATGTCTACATCAGGACCAATAACATTAAAATGTGCTCCGTGAATGTCAGTCTTTCCTGCTTTCTGGTCAAAGTTAAGGTTTGTCAGGTTGACATCAGCACCTGAGGCATCTACCTTTTTGACACTATCAACTTCTGATACCTTAATGTCAACATTAGGAGTTTGAATATTAATATTTGGTCCCTTAGCAATAAATGGCTGTGTCTTTGTCCCAGGCATTTTGAAATCCCCTTTTCCATTCTCAGTGTTTGTAGCTAAACCTTTAACATTTACTGTAGGTGCCTTTATTATTGTCTTAGTCTCTGGCTGTGTTACATTAAGACTTTCCCCTCTCTTAAAAATCTTCAGGCTTCCATCTGAGTCTGGGGTAGTAAAAGCTGAAATTTTAATATTAGAAACCTCCATTTCTGGAAGTCTAACATCAGCAATTGGTCCTTCAGTGTCAGCACCAGGACCCTTGATCTGCATATCGGTCCTTGTAATGTCTTCTGGTTTTTGCAACGATACATGTGTAACAGGTACTGATATATTTGTATCCCTAGTGATCTTGATGGTTGTCCCTTCTTTCTTGAATCCAGTGTCACCCACAGTTAATGCTACTTCTGCCCCTCCTTCCCCTTCTGTTGTAATATATTTACTGCCAGTGTTTGTGCCATCACCTAATGCTATTCTTGCTCCTGACAGCTGAATGCCCCCGTCTCCTTGCTCACTACTCCCTCTTGATATCTCAAAGTCATCCTTTCTTGTACCAACCACATAAGCCCCTTTGAATGTGGGACCTAACCTTCCTTCTCTTTCTACTTCTCTCATAACTTTTGTGGTGTGAACATCCCCACCATCCAGATTTATCTCTGCAGACCTTACTTGTGGCCCACTGTAAGACAAAGAGCTTGACTCAAAAACTCCCTTTTCTGATTCCACTTTACCTACAGGGCTACCATGTGACATTCTAATGTAACGAGAGCCATCTCCAGACTCTTGTCTTAGTGCCTTAAACTCTGGACTTGAAAGATCAAGTTGCTCACTTGTGCCACCCGGCATATCCACAGTGTAGGTTGTGATGCGGCGGGTGATGGTAGTAATTGTGTTACCATCGCTGCTTGTGCTGCTATGACGCTCTGTACGGACATCTACTCCCTCTGCAAGGTCTTCAGACTTCAGTCTTGGTTTAATCTTTTTTGTGTATATTCTCTTATAGTCCTCATCATCTCCACTCTGTTGACAGATAAAAGCAAGCAGGATGCATATAATATATAAATATTACTAAATTGTTTTTTTTCAAGTGTCTTTCCCAAAACATAAATTACTGATTTTATGTACACACACACACACACACACACACACACACACACACACACACACACACACACACACACACACACACACACACACACACACACACACACACACACACACAAACTACTTCATTGAAATTAACTTACAAGAATGATGTCAGGGCTAGAGCCACCAAAGTGAGTCTTCCCTTCCCATGTAAGGGTGCCCATTGGGGAACGACATGGTGTACCCAACGGTGAAGGGGAAGGAGATTTATCTCCTTTGTTTTGCAGTTTCAGTCCAACCTTGTGACGGTTCAGTGTCTTCAGGAGCTCAGCTGTTTCTTCTGAGCTCATGTTATCAAAGTAGACAGTGGCGCCTACAATTTGGTCACCTATGATTTATGAGACAGCATCAAAAAGATTTTTATTTAAGGTGAAACAAATCTAAATTCATACTTGATTTCAGAAAAAAAAATCACAATTTACTACCTTCATACACTTTTCCAGACCGTGCTGCAGGTGACTCTCCTTTCACTTCCTTTACAAATATTTCACCAACACTTGTCTGCTCAATGGTCAGTCCAGTTTTGTCTGGACCCTCCCAGTCTGGGAAAAGCACCTCCCTGGTTTCCTCTTCTTCAGCCATCTGCAAATGCAACCACATATTGTTTTTAAAATGTAAAATACTAAATATAAAACACAAGGCAGCAGATAATAACAATAATAATAAAAATAATAATAATAAAAATAACATACATTATTTGTTAGGTGCCTTTCTCGACATTCAAGCTTGAATACACCACCGTACTCAACATGAAATTATAAAGTAAAGTATGGTGACTTTAACACAACAAAATACCTTGTATTTGGTTTCCTTTATTTAATCCCCAGTGTAATGGAAATGCTGTGTTGGTTTTCCTGCAGACAAAAGTAAGATAATTAAATTAATCAATGCATTACATTATTCTAGACCATACGCCTTTCCCAAAACTTACAAACAAATCATATTTACATTAATTTTATCAGCTGGGATATAGTGTTAGTTTGCAGAATGCAATGGTGAGCACTAGATGGTGTCAAATCTCATTCAGACAATATGGCCTTTACGCCACTCCCTCAAAGGTGTTCTGTGTTTTGGAAATTTGGTTAGAGCTCAACCACACCCTGACCTAAGGAAAGTAACGCAATGCTTCTGCTTGAATATCAATGTAGAGGACAATGATGCTTAAAGCTTTGTAAAGTCTTGCCTTGATAAAGCACACAATCACATACAGTATACAGAAATGTGGAGCATCACATATGTAAACTATTTGCCGACGCCTACTCTCCATAACAAAGATTATTATTGACAGTTGTACTATACCTGCTCAGACAAACTACAGTATGCTATTTTTCTATATTAATGTTTTCTATATCAGTTTCAAATCAGGATAACAATAAATTTGATGGGAGAGAGATGATGATGAGATGAGAGAGAGATATGAGAGAAGATGATGCAGAAGACAGGGTTAGATGGAGGCAACTGATTCACTGTGGCGACCCCTGTAGGGAAAAGCCGAAAGGAGAAGAAGAAGATAACCATAAATTTGATGTCAACATATAAACAAATATTGCTGCATCACAAAACTGAACATTTGCATTCAGTAATGTAAAAAACATGATACTAATTATTCCATGTGATAATTACAACATATTTGACATTGTTATCCATAATACAGAATCCATTTCAGTCTGACTCTTCGACTATGCTCACTAGTCCTACACATTCTCCTCTTTGAAACAAACAACCCATTGTTTCATTGATGTCAAACACTCTGCAGCCCACAAATTCGATTACACAAAGCTGTTTGAACCGTGTTTCAGTAGCTTCCCACTGTCTGAAAAATGGGTCTATAGCTTTCATTTGCATGTTTTCACAGTGCATGGATTTGATAATTACAGTTCTGAGTTCGTGTTTCTACTAGATCTCAGCTGGCTATGGGCAAAAGGCAGGGTACACCCATGATGAATTGATAATTGATCCAAGTTTGTGTGTGTGTGTGTGTGTGTGTGTGTGTGTGTGTGTGTGTGTGTGTGTGTGTGTGTGTGTGTGTGTGTGTGTGTGTGTGTGTGTGTGTGTGTGTGTGTGTGTGTGTGTGTGTGTGTGTGTGTGTGATGTGTGATAGATTTTCAGCTGAAATGAAAGGAAAGGTGTACAAAACTGTGGTGAGACCAGCGACGTTGTTTGGTCTAGAGACAGTGTCACTGAGGAAAAGACAGGAGGCAGAGCTGGAGGTAGCAGAGATGAAGATGCTAAGATTCTCTTTGGGAGTGACCAGGAAGGATAGGATCAGGAATGAGTACATCAGAGGGACAGCACATGTTAGAGGTTTGGAAATAAAGTCAGAGAGGCCAGACTGAGATGGTTTGGACATGTCCAGAGGAGAGATAGTGGATAAATTGGTAGAAGGATGCTGAGTTTTGAACTGCCAGGCAGGAGGCCTAGAGGAAGACCAAAGAGGAGGTTTATGGATGTAGTGAAACATGAAGGTAGTTGGTGTGAGAGAAGGAGACAGGGTTATATGGAGGCAATAGAATCGCTGGGGCGACCCCTGAAGGGAAAAGCCGAAAGGAAAAGAAGAAGACATACACTGCTCACAAAAATTAAAGGATCACTTAAAAGAAACACATTAGATCCATCAGATCTCAATATGAAGCTCCACGGTGCTGGACAGTGAGCACAGGGTCCACTACAGGACGTCGAGCCCTTAGGCCACCTTCATGAATTCTGTTCCAGATTGTTTGGGTAGAGACATTCACACCAGTGGCCCTCTGGAGGTCATTCTGTAGGGCACGAGCGGTGCTCAGACTGTTACGCCTTGCACAAAGGAGCAGGTATCGGTCCTGCTGATGGGTTGAAGACCTTCTATGGCCCTGTCCAGCTCTCCGAGAATAACCACCAGTCTCCTGAAATCTCCTCCATGTTCTGGAGATTGTGCTGGGAGACACATTAAACCTTCGTGCTGCAGCACGTGTGGATGTGCCATCCTGGAGAAGTTGGACAACCTGTGCAACTTCTGTAGGGTTAAGGAATCGCCTCATACTGCCAGTAGAGATAATTACTCGAGCCAAACCCAGCACGAGTGGAAAACCAATCAAAGAAGATCAAGAGGGAAAAACTTGAGATGATCTCCACATGTAACTGTTGCCACTGTAGTGCACCTGTTGTTAAATCCATGGAAAACAATTCAACTGAAAGTGATTAACGATGCCCTCAGTTGCTTAACCAACCAGTAACTTATCAGATAGGTTTAATTGATTTCATGCTAGGCCCAATTAAAAAAAGTGTTCCTTTAATTTTTGTGAGCAGTATATATATACAGTACAATATAATACATGTAACAATATAGCCAAGTGTGTGACTGATGATCATCTAATTCAGGACAGTCAGCACAGGAATTGTGCTGAATGATTTACCAAGTTTACCAAGTAATCATTAGCAAAAGAGAACATTAGAGAAATAAAGATTGGTGAAAAATCATAATGCAGAATTAAAAGCAGCGATAATTTTCAAAGCGGTGTCCAATTATCAGGGCCCGTGACATGTAATTATTTCAAGTTGACGAAAAGGGTCAGAACTTAGAGAGAGAGGGAGGGACAGAGAGAAAAATTCCAGTTCTATTTGCCTCAGATTCAACTATTCAAAGTGCAAGAGATGAGAAGAGGATGACCTGGTTAAAAAAAATAAATTAAAAGAAAGGAGAGAAAGCTAAATACATTTTTTTGAAACTGCTCTGTGAAAGTAAGAAGGTAACACTAATTTTATATAAACAGTATAAAATTAGTTAAGTGACAATATATTACTTGGGCCTTCCCCCAACAGTTTCTTAGGATTCGGCGCTCTCACTGCCGTGGTCAAGGTTCGATTCCCGATCAGGGAACTCTAATTGGAGGCGGAAGTGGATCAGTGGTAGAGTGGGTCATCCAATGATCACAAGGACGCCGGTTCGATTCCCACTCCTGCCCAACCACCTGGAGTGTGAGCTGACAGTGGGAAGTGTCAGCTCACCTCCTGAGCACTTATGTGATTTTAACTTACAAAACACAAGTCAAGTATGAATATGTGCTAGCACAGTAGAGGCTTTTCTGGATATCAAATGTTGAACAGTTAACTTAATAAAGATCAATTAATTAGGTATGGGCTGTTTGGGAAACAGATAAATAAGTAAGCCACTGTTCTTGGTATCATAAGACAGTAAGACAGCATGTGACGCAAAGCAACCAAGTGATATAACAATCAACCACTTGTGTATTTTTTTCTTTTAAAAAAAAGTTGACATTCCTGATGTCACATTAAATTTGATGCAACTAAATAAAATTCAAAGAACTACGTTTCACTAGAAGCTTTCAAAGGAAACCAGTAGGTAATGAGGGCAAAAGGAAAAAGATTAATGTGATTAGTCGTGGTGTTTAATGTTGTCAGGCAGTTGAAAAAGGGTAGGGCAATGGAAACGTGATAAAAAAGATTATATATATAGTTATAAACAGTGAAATTGCAGAGCTTTTTGAATCGGAAACAGTAAAACAGCTTGAGTAATGAAGGTTTACAAAAGGGTTATTTCATTTTTTTTTAAAAGGTAGAGAGTTCAAGTAGAACAGGTGGTGACCAGTGGGGGAAGGAAAAGTGCAAAGAGGAGGCTCAGGGAGCAGAAGCAACTAAGTGTCAAGTTTCCACAGGCCTTCAAAGCCTTGAAACAAACATTCCAACTGAGTTTTGGTATCAGGCTGCATAACAGAACATTGTACTTTTCATCCAACAACAGATGTCCTGGGAGGATCTCTTGCATTTTGTCTAAGCACTTACCTTGGATTGCTCAAGCAAGGCCAAGGGCTTCAGTCTCTGGTTCTTTAATCCTTGACTTCTGTTGACAGACAAACAGAATAATAATTAGACAAGATACATGACGAGAACACTCGCAAGGATCCTTTCTGCCTTTACTATCATTGAAAACCCCTACAAAATACTTATGCTAAATTAATCATCCTTATCTTGACAGATGTGTCTCAGAATGACAACAAAGCATTAGCAATGGCAGTTAAAAATTAATCAAAAGACATTTTGTTGTATGTGTTCGAAGGACTTTCCACTCCATGCCTGCTTTTATATCACCTATCAATGGTGTTGACTTTACCAACCCCATCACTAACCTCCCCTCTCCAATCTCCCATTATTCCTGTCAAATGACTGTCAGACACCTAAACTGTCATACGGTTAGATTTCAAATACTTAAGCTTATACTAAATACTGAATACACTAAAATTATTTAGATCGGTGCACACTACAAATAAAGTATTTATGTTACCTGCCTTTTTGAATAAATTTTATGCTGAAATAGATGGGATTTGAATGAGATAAATGCCAGACAGTAAGTGGTGTCATGTTCGTGCAGGAGACTTATGCCACAGCAGCTGTGTACACACGAAAAGGTCATACTCTTTAATGAGACTTATTGATTAAACTGCATGCCCCATGTGCCTTGAGGGATTCATTGTTGTTATGGGTTGACAATGGTAGGTTGCTACAAAATATAAATTTTTTGTGAAAAAAAGACTGACTCTACCCTGATTAATAATGCCAAAAAAGACTAATATATATATATATATATATATATATATATATATATATATATATATATATATATATATATATATAAAATATGGATTGACAGAAGTAATATCATTACAAAATATATATAATTAAAAAGGTGTGCTGCAGTGTAGAAATACCATGCAAAGGTCTATCCCATCACTTTGCAAATTTGTACTGCTTACAGAGGGAGTAGCTCAGGGAACAGTTCAACCCAGGCCTAAAGTCCCACACATTCTTTGATAGAGCAATCAGGCCAACTTGAAGGGAGCCTCTCCCTGCCATGAGTAACTCCTAAGAAATGTTCTCTTTTTTTCTGACTATTGCTCCATTCTATACGGCCTTCCATGCATCTTGCCTGACTGTGCAACCTCCTGCTGTCAGTGCACCACACCCAAAAACTCCCGGTTCTGCTCAGAAAAAGGAACTCAAATTAATCAAACCTAGAGTTACCTAAAAAAAAAGCTGATCAGCTGAATGTACCTTCTTTTTTTTGTACAATGTATGCATCAGTTACACGCAACACCACACCACAAATATTTTCATCATACCCCATGTGCCTTGAGGGAACATTCCTGGACAGGTTGTAGGGCATAATTTGGGCTTAATTCAGTAAAAGCTCACTGATTAAATCCATTTTGGTTGATATGTCAGATAGATTTCCAAATTTAACAATGGCGTTGAGTAGAAAACTGAGGAATTATGACAATGATTAAACTCATACATGTGGGAATCTGAAACAGTGGTACTTGGGAGTGATGAGATTTGAATATGAATCAGTAAAAAGTCCTTGGTATAGAGAAAGAAAAGAGGGAATAAAATAATCCAAATCCACCATGTTTTCAAAACAGAACAGACTCACCAATCATCTATAGCCATTGCAGATTTAGGAGGTACAACAAATACAAAGAAACACAGATCTGACATTAGTGAATGTTCACTCTTCCCTCAAAAACAGATGTGTCAGACATGCATGTCTGACACATTTAAAAGGAATGCATGTCAAAATAGTTATTTTCTCCACTCCCAAGTCCACATAGCCTTAAACCAAACCATAAGGCCTTCATGAGTCCAAAGCCTGCCCACTGACGCCAACTTGGCCTACTGTTGATTAAACCATTGTGACTCTGGCAGAAGTCATGCACAAGTTGAAAAAGTGAAGAAAATTCTTTCACTTCACAAAGTCAGTAGTTGCATTGGGAGTGCATTCAACTTTGTCTTGATTCTATATTAAAGGCTCGTTTTCACATAAGAATACAGTGCGCCCTTGCGCATTCGCGCATCAAAGCTCGCGACCTCTCCTCATTGCGAATTTTTAGTAGGCAGTCTCGTGACACCATATGCGCATTCTATTGGCTGACAGCATCCGGAAATGCGCTACGTTCCATGAGTCTCAGAAAGCAACGCACTTCCGTGAGACACAACAGTGCTTTAAACAGTCGATAAGAGTGTGGGAAGAGGTAATATAGATAGAAGGTGGTTTAATATCAGTATGGGGAGGGTCATAGACGTTTAAATTACCGTAAATAATAAGAGAAATAGTTTGTCGCTCTATCGCAGAATTCATTAATCGCGTGTGGTTCCTGGAACGCATTAACCAAGAGGAACGAAGGAACGAGGGCACACTGTAGTTAAAAAGGGGGGTGGGGGTGGGGGGGTTAAACTGTATGAGGTGGTAAATCCTGGATAATTCATGACTGCTGCCATAATTTATTCCTCTGTTTTCAGCCATAGACATCAGCCCTATAGACATCAAGGTAGGATCTCACTTAATAAAAAGTCCTTGCATTTTTTTTCTTGGTAAATCATTTTTAGTTTTGCAGTTGCAGGACGGAACATTGAGCATTTGAAAATACTGTACAAAACAACAGTGAATTCAGAGGCACAGCTGCTGAATAACTTGGGTGAGAATGTCATTTTTAAACTGGCCAAACTGGTTTCACTCGGGAGAGACAAAAGGAGGAGGGTGCCGTTTACACAATTGTGCCAGTTAAATATGAGATCACAGAAACTTTGCAGACATCCATACTAGCTTAATGCAGGCTGTGACATGTAGCTGCTCAATTTAAACTCACTTTAGTCTGGCCTGATTAGGGATTGTTGCAGTCATCTGCAGCTGTTGTTTGAACAGCTCCATTCATTAAGCACATACATAAGAAATGGGGCAAGAATTTGCAGCAATTATAGCAGAAAAATTAATGCACAGACTTATTTCTGGTACTTGCAAAAGTATTGTGATATATATTTTAATTTCATTTAGATAGCAGCAGAGTCATCCTGAAATGATGAAGCAAGACTGAATAACACATTATGATGGGTGACAACCTTGATGAACCCCAAAACAAAACAGGTTAACTTTATAAATGTAGTTTATTGTTCATGCCCTGCTGCATTAAAAATTTGTGCTTCTCAGTCTTTTAACGTACTGCATGTCAATCTTTGTTAAAAGCATTATAACAACATTTGTGTCAGTTGGGGTGTAGGTCAGAGTCAGTTAGACAGGTTTTTTCTGTCAAGCAGCATTTATATAAGAGCTTCTGTTTTTGGATGTTTCATACTGCAAATGTTTGAAAAGTAGTAGTGAGAGTAATTGGCTTCTCAAAAAATAGTTTAAATGGCAAGCACATGAGGTCTCCACTAAGCTTGAAGCTGCAGTAAGTCTGAATTGCATGTGTGAACTGTCCATGGGTGCTACTTATACGAGTGTTATGTCTGACCTATGATAACTGGTTCATCATACTTCCGAAATTACAGTCTGAACAAGGAGGTGAGAAAACTTAATGGTAGACACTTCCCACAGCATGTTACACTCAAACGCATACATTCCAGAACAAGAGTGTATGGATGAGAAGGGAGTGGCTGCTAGATGGATTGACAACCGAGACTGAGTGAGACACCAAAATTAGTAATTTACAGTCAGAGAAAAACGATGCTTAAAACACTAAAGCAAATGTGTTTATAACTGCAATAGACACTGTTTTACATGATGAAGAATATTGGCGTGGGACATCAATACATTTGCTTCTAAAATAATTACAAGTGAAACAGCTTCATTTTGATGGCTCCTTTCTTATTACCTCACTCTTTTTTGTCCCCTCACATACACTACACTATTGCTCCTTCCAACCACCCACTCAACAAACCAATGAGGAAATGGCAGAGGAAGTGAGCTAGAGACCATTTTCTTTCCATTTCACTGTGGCACAGCTGAGTAACAGTATTCCTGCCCTCTGTGTTGCCAGTCAACACAGCAATAATAGATCGAGGATCTGGTGAGGCTGTGATAAATATCTAAACTTTGTTAAGCTAACACCCCAAGCAATCATAAGTGGGTAAACTGTATGTCACAAGAGCAGCAAGGAAAACAAAACCATCATGTGTGACATTACGTACTGCCATTTCTATCTAAAAGGACTGATGAGTATTTAAACAATTGACACACTTAATTAGTTATTTTCTTTAATAACATAACTGCATTAAAAAAAATCTTCCATAGTATTGCACTGATGAGATGTTTGAGTTGTTAGCAGAATTCACCAGTGTGCAAAAGGAGCCATCTACAACTGACGGACGTTTCAGCTGCAGGCATTCAGGAACCAGTTCTGGCTCAGTGCTTCAAGTCTATGATGCATATTTATTCTGTTTGCGTAATGTCATACCTTAGCTTGCAGCAAAATAACATATGCAACTCATGGCATGTAGTACTTTGTGTTGTATAATCATAACGTAAAACAGAATTTTTAAAAATGCTACGAGTACAGTACTATAAATATTAGATTTAAAAATTAGCCTGCTACACACGACCCTCCTACTCTTTATAGGCCAATTCAAACAGTATGCCTCACAGTAAATGACCCTATCATGGCTGATTTGAGGAATGCCAGATATCAAGACTGTGAGACATAAAACATGAGATAAGTGTGCATTGTTGCGGTGCATATCTAAAAGCAGCAGTCTCTAAAACACCACTGCAATAATTTTTGGGTGGGGTAGGAGGGAGCTGTAGACACAGACAAATTTGCCTTTAAACTGATATTCATCAATGGGGTATATATCTATCTGGATTGAATTTTCTTTTTACCATAACCTCAACAGGACATTATGTTAATGACAGTTGGGACCATTTACAATATTTTTGTTTGTTTCAAACACAGCAACACTTATCTCAACTTTTTTGTTATATAAATTTTATTTTTCTATTTCTCTAAATGTGAAAAGTCTCTGCTTTCTCCTGTCTGCGTCAAATCTGGTTTCAATTAGGTTGTCTTTTCCAAACCACTACATTCCATTACTCCCCTCCTCAACAACCGCCCAACCCCTCCCCTCTCAGTAACTCCTCCCTGACTCTCTTTCCATCCCACCCGCTCACCCCTCTCCTTCTCTGCACACCCTGGCCAGGAGCCCAGTTTATGGGACCCAAGAAAGAAAGACAGAGGAATGACTTCTTACTTAAGACTTATAAAAGTGCGTCATAAAAAAAACATAAAAACCTAGCAAAGTAACAGTAATAGTTTTAAACTTCATAGGAAAGTTTGATCTATTTAAAAGAACCGGATTCATAGTAACAAACGTGAGGGAAGTACCACATTCCACAAAACATAACAGCATAAAAAGCCCCTTATGAGATTCTTAAAATATCAGCACCTTATGACACAGTTGATAGGCAGAGAAAAAGTTACAATCAGTCCTTCCAAATTTTACTAGAACCCCATGGATACAACATGGTGGACTTCTGGATGTTTGTACCAAACGACTGAAACAACCCCACCGTCTGAAGCATGTTTTTTTGGGTTGTTTTTTTTTTTTTTTTTTTGAGGGAGGCGCTGCAAAGGGTGTGCCTCTGTGAGGAGACAGCGAAGCGAGCAGGGAGGGAGAAGGACAGGGTGGAGGAACGTGAAAGAGAGGAATCCACACCCTGTTGCTGCAGGGCTCTCAAAGGGAAGTAACTATACCATTGGAAACATTAAAAAAAAATACACATTACAATTAAAATTCACAGCTATTGTATCATTCAGGGGCCCCCTTCCCATCAATTTTAATCTAGTTTGTGAGATAATCCAGGTCTGGGGGGGAAAAGAAACTTTGCTATCCAAAAGACTGGTGGGTTGTGGGTGTGCAAACATCCACGTTGCACAATTGTCATATCGCTACACCCAAGCTTTGACTTTTAAGTACTGTATTTGCAACTTTTTCTTAAAAAAAAAGATTAAATGACATCAAAACATTTGATGTTCTCGCTACAACAGCCAGTTCAACACTGAAATGCATCTTAGATCACAACTTTTGTGTGCAGAGAAAAGAAGTGCGCCACACCAGTCAAGTCCCCTGCATTCATGTGGTGGCTGTGGGTACACACCCACTTCTCACTGTCTGGGATACGTTTAATGTTAAACTTATGATATCCATAAAAGTTTTATTGCCTCTTTATACATGAAAAATTTCTCGTTACATAATCTCCGTCACAAAAAAAAATTCTCTGCAGCAAAAGCCACATGATAGAGCAGGAGATTAACAAATGCAATGAAGAAACATGTAGTGACTGTTATCTTAACACTGACAGACTACATTTACCCATTGGAATGTCAAACTAATGCCCTTGTTAGTTGAGTTGTTTGAACCAGCTACTGGTGAATTGCATTTTTTACTGTTATATTAACATTAAACAGCTTGCAGAAAAGTTCAGCTAAAAAGCTTTAAAAAGGCATTCCTTTAATTGGGGGGAAAAAAAGAAAAAGCGCACCTACCTGTGCGCAGTCGTTGCGCCCACGAAGCCTCAAAACAGCTTGAGCATCCTTGAAAACTTCCTCTCCTCAGCCCACGAAAAGCGCTTCTTGCAGTCACAACTTTGCTGTCTCTGTAAGGATTCTGTCAGTCTTTTCCTATTTTTTGATGAACCAAGTTTCCAGGGCGTTTCTCCCCCTCTCTCCCTCCCTCCTCCTCCTTTCTGAGTTGATTTTAACTTCTTTTTTCTGAGTGGCTGCTCCTCTGGGCTGAGCAGAGTGGTTGGATAGGGAGCTGGGTAGGGCTCCTGTTTTGCAGGGGGAGGGGAAGACAGAGGAGGGGACTGGTACAGGGAGTGTTTCTCAACAGTCATGGGGCCACCCACTGCTTTCCATAGTGGGGTCCTATGACATGTAACAAAACATTAAATACATTCCATATTTCTCAAACTTCTCAACAGTGTAAGTTTTTAAAACAGCTTTAATTAAAAGTACAGTAACTGAATTTTGTGAAAGGGAGTAACCAGCAGTGTTTTTACACAAGCACACTGATGCAATAGTTTTGATGAGTGGGAAGCTTATATTTGCTGTAAATAAAGATTATTTAAAAAATCAAATAAATATTTTACAGTTCTAGATCTGATATTAATCCATAAGATGTATGCTGGGGCAGCCATGCATGACCACTTACACAGATCAGCAGTCAAAGCAAACTGTTAAGTTTTTATAATTTACTTAGCTCTATACAATTCAAAGAAAGAAATCATTATACAAAGTCAATCAATATATATTTAACATTTGGGATAAACATGAAAAACACACCGCAAAATGAATGTCATATGAAAAATGACAGAAGCATATAATTAGAGCATCTAAACTGAACTGGCGGACACAACCTGACACACAGTTATAATTAAGAAAATGACTCAGCAGTGAGTCCTTTACTTACTGACAGAAGGCAAGATGTGTATTTACAAGTCTTCTGCAAAGTGAACCATGTCTTCAGGAATTTAAACAGCTTAATGTCTTGTGTAAATTAACTTTATTTCTTGTTTGAATATCAAAATGTGTTGAAAATATGTTGAAAGGAATCTTTACAGAGTTTATGCAAAAATTTTGTGATCAAAAAATATAATTTTAATGACTAAAAATCCTCTCTTCCCTAGTTATTTTGTAACAGACAATTTACAGTCTATTACAAAACTATTCAGCGAACATTTCAGTCTGCGCAGGCTTTGTCTTTACACGCCTCACCAATACAGGGTCAGCCAAATAACTAAGGGATTTGTTTATCACGTCTCTAACATTTCACAATCATTCTTGGTTTTGAACATTAAAAACATTGCGAGTGATCACAGAGTTATACACTGATATAACTGATCATGGCACCTTTATCATCATGATGAAAAAGAATAGACATCACATGAATGGTTGGGACAGTCATAGGCGGTGGCTCCAACAAACTCAACCATATGATAGTGAGTCAGCGTATGAGAATTTAAAGGTCTGTTGAAAAAAATGCAGTGAAACATGAGTTATGTTACTGCAAAAAATCTGTGCATGTAGTGTATTTTTACTACTTATTACAGTTAAACTTTTGTTCGTCAACTTTTTCCATCAAGTTGTAAATTTGACTTCTGTTTAACAGTGCAAAGTGGATTTACTATGAAAGTTTTTACAAAATGAGTAATCTCAAAATATTTAGGTTGTTTTATTCAAGTTTACATTCACACTGCTAGACTTTTAAAGCTGAAAATGTTTTGTTCATTACTTTAGCTATAAGTTATGTGATTTTTCATCACTGTAATCACTTCACAGTTGTTTACTCATTGTACTTCCTCAAAGTACCTCAATTGTGTTAGTTTTATGAGACGGTTAATTCAACTGTTTTTCCTTAGTTTTTTCCTTTCCAGCTTTAAAGTAACAACTAAGGAAAAAGGCATTTGCGTGCGTTGTTTTTTCTTTTTCAATTTCAACTCAAAGTAACCTTTGGTATCTCTGTGTTACACACAAAGCCTTCCTTTCTAATGTATGGTAAATGACACTATGGGTAAATCTGGCCACAAAGTAATGTGCATATGCAGAGAACTCTGTTTATGTTTAGTAGTTTTACTTTGGTTCAACCCTCCTCTCAACCCTGGCCTCCACCATGTTTTGGGTCTTTCTCCCTTTGTAAACAATGTATCTCTTTTTCAGTAATTTCTTATACTAATAGGGGTGTGTTTGCATCATCCAGTGCTGAGGAACATACAAACCTAATGGTATTTGATGCCATGGAATGGAAGTGGACTTCAATTAACTCTTGGAAAAACTCTAAAAAGTAATATTGAAATGTCCAGAATGCAGGAAAATTAAGAGCTGCATCATGTGCATCACCATCATACCTGTTCCTAAGGAAAAATATCAAACAATGCAGGAAAAACAGCAAAGACAAAAGGAGTTACTGAGTAGCTTTGCTGGGATCAACAGGGTGTGGCACACAGTCACGCATTAGTACTCTAATATTCCTGCATGACACCACCATGAGTCAAGAGAGCTTTGATTTTATTTTTTCTAAAATAGAGGGTGCAGTTCCTCATCTGCGCATGTGTATTTTAAAGTCATTGTGTGCAAGCTGAGATAAAAGCAAAGGAGCATTTTCAAACATCTAAAAGATAAGCAGAACCCCAAAGGACCTCTGCATGACACGCAGTATGGATTACAACAGCGTTTTCACCAAACAATGAAGAACCTTAAAAATATTAGTAACACTGAATGCATCCATGTAGTCCTTGGTACAATATTCTGTAAATTAATAGATGCTTGTTTTACACCTTTTTATCGACTGCAGTTTTTAGTGCACATGTGATATGCTTTTCACCCTCTAGCACTTCAGAATGAAAGGTTTTAGCCGCAAAACTGTGTTGCCTAATCAGTGAAAAGGATCATTTGCCTCTTCATACAGTGTGCTGCTACTGCACCTGTTTGCTCAACTCCATGCATGTTTGCCTTTATGCCTCTGGGTGTGGCCAGAACTGCCTTTGAACAGTTTCAGCATTGCTGTTTACTGCTTCCAGACAGACAACTGCCATGATGTGTAAATAGCAGGATTCCTGTTCGAACACAATGCTGCTTAACGACCTGTCTGCTTTTAACTGTTTATATTCACAAAACAACCAAAGCAGTGAACATTCACACTGCTACGAGTTTGTGAAGACACTTAGACTGACTTTGTTTATGTGCTTTCACATTTACTTATGAGCGAATCATTGCACTGATGAGGAATCCAGTTAAAGTCTTCATTTCTTATTGATTCACAAGTATAAAATCAAAATGAATTCACAGCAGGATTTGGAGATCATGAGAAGCAAAGATAGATAGAAGAGTTGGAACTTTGAGTTGAATACAAGGATATGTGGGAATGGGTGTGTTTCCTGATCCTAGGTGTGTCAGCCAGTGTGAACGAGTGCTAAAAGCTTGGCTGAGATGCACAATGACTCACAGCTCATGACTGCAATGAAAACACGGACGTTCAGGCTGCAAAGTGAAGCAAAATCAGGTTATTATGTGGCGTTGGATGACTGATGTAAATGAAGTGTTTAAGTTCATGTCACTTACATGATAAAGAAGTCACATGACAATGATCAAAATAAAGCATTAGCTTCTCCCAGATTTGCATATGCACAGCCCTTTGGCTTTGTACATGTTACGTGTGAGAGCCAAGTGGCTGACGGCTGCACAACACATTTCAATAGTGTTTGCTAACCAAAAGGAATTCATTGTATGTTTATAAAATAGCTGATACCGATAGGCAAAGGAAAGAACTGGGAAATTATGTCTCCGATATACTCAAAAATCACCACTTTTCTGCGTACAATGTGAGCCTTGTTTTTGCCAAAGGGCATGTTTCTTGTATCTCATGAGAGAACATGAGATTACAATAGAGGAGTTTTGTACTAGAACACATTTGAGAATGTAACTCCATGCTTCATGCTCTTTTTATTGCATTTCTCCTCTCTTAACTGTAATACTAAACATATTTATTGCACATTTTAACAAATAACTTATATCTCACATATTTAAATACAGAAAGCTGTAAGACTTGTTCATAGTCTCTGTTTCAAAGTACTGGAATTGTAAACATTAGTTTAACATTCATTGCCAATCAGAGGGAAAATAAAGAGTTGTGTCAACAACAAAAATCTATTCAAAGCATGTCTTTTTACAAGACCAATGTTGCTTGAACGCGGTCATTTAAAAGTCTATACAGCTAAAACTCTTTCAGTGGTCCAATTTTGATCAAGAAATTTTGTTAGGAGCAGACGTTTACGACACAATCTACAAATGTGTGCAAACAGAAGTATTCTTTGTGTAGCCATGTTTAACAAACAAATTCGAATTTTTTGTACAAGGCTTGATTGTCAGTATTGTGACAAGTATCTCAAATGTCGTTGAGCAACAGTTGTCCACAAAGACAAAGAGGTATTGTCAGCGTAGAAAAAGGAGATCTACTACAGATTGAGCAAATGTTCTTCATAAATGAATGAATGCACTATCAATGAAGATGAGTCAAAAACTAGAAGGGCACTAACTACAGCACACAACTCTGCTTTCCCAAGGCCGAACAGTCCCAAACAATTGTTATGCTTGCTTGGCCCATGCCCACTCTCTCCATGAAGTTGTGTCGAAAATCTTCCAATATTGTTGGTCTAATCCTATTAACTCAGACAAAGAGACATGAAAACATAGTAAAAATCTAGGTCCAGTCCAGAAATTGTTGCCTTCTAGCTTCACATATTTCCTATCCTTCCAACAAATTTCATAGTAATCTACCTGCTTGTTTCATTGTAATTTAAAATAATCCTTTTAATAAAAGTTTAATCGAAAAGCCCCTAGTGACTGAATGCATAATAGTCACTTTTTATTTTAAAGTCACATCTCACATTGTTACACAAGATTCATTCATTCATTTTCTGCCGCTTTATCCACCAAGAAATTCCTGAATAGATCTCTAAGAGAGTATGTGTTCTTCCATACCCCTTGGCCAAACAAAAGTTTTTGTGTACATGTACTAATAGACAAACAAACAAGTAAAAACACAAGAAAACATTATCTCCTTGGAGAAAACACTACCTTGTTGTTCCATCAAATTTACATGGAATGGATGGATGGATGGATGCTGATGCCTCAGAGGGATTTAAATGTGACCAAATGCAATGTAATACAGTATAAATAACAAAAGAGAATTACACACAGCAGGCATAGAGACAATTATTTTATGTTGAGTAAAACAAGCACAGCCTTTTTTAACCAAATGATTGACATCTGATATAATGCACTACATCTTATTTACTGTCATAATTATATAGAGACATTAAGTAATTTCAGCATAAACATTGGTGAAATGTAACATATTAATCCAATAGCGTATTGTGAATGTTTAAGGATGAATTCAACTTTTGTTGGATTGTAGGTTTTTTTTCACTTGCATTTTTTATTTTAAAGCTCATGACTGACTTTTTGCATAAGATAAATGTGTGATTATGTTTATAAAATATGATGTAGCATTACTACTGTGTAAGAAGATTCTGTAGAGCTTAAAGCTATAGGATTTATAAATTTGGAATAAGCAGTGAAAGTAGCTAGATTTTGAATAATAAATATTAAGTTCAAATATCCTTCGGAAATTTTGCTGAAGTGACAAACTGGTGCTGACAAACAGAGCCGATGTGAATTGTAACTAGTGGTTCCTGGATTTAGTAATTGAGGCTGGCACATCGAGTGAGTCAATCCACATTTACCAATGTTTACAGTCTGGTTGGGTTCTATTGCTAATGTCCTGTATTTATAAAAAATACTCACTTGTTTGGATGCTATTAGAGATTATAGTGATGATATGGCTTAGTTCAGTGGGAAGCGAACCATAACCTGTCTATGAGGTGTCACCTCAGTCAGTGAATTTGAACTCTTACCTGTGTTGGTGCCTTTGGAGAATTTATATTCCTAATATTGAAAAAATAAAATAAATTTCTGTGCTGCTGATTGTATTAACATACTAGAGCAGGGGGACAGACATAGGCCAGCAGAGCTGTTGACGAGAGAGTCATCGGGAGAGTCTGGATCCTCTCATGGCGTGATCACGGGGAGTCACCAGATTCCACTTTGGATTTTGTCCAGCACAGTTCACTGGCTGTAAGAAAACAGATTTATTTTGTTGTTTGGGATAGTGATAAGGATCCATCCTAACTTCAGTTTCATAATCTGCAGCAGTAAGGTACTGACAAGCTTACAGCAGGTCCATATAACATATTGTCATTCTATTATTTGCAATTGAATGGAGGCAACATAAAAAGAGAAGATGTTGAAAAGACACAAGATGACAACATAAATAACTAGTTTCAACAGTTGCTGGGTTTATGTACATAGGAGGAACAACTAACCAACAAACACAGAAACACATCCACTGAGCTGAATACTGCTTGCTAGCTCATGGCTGTTGTACAGTAAGGCATTTTGGCTGCTTTGGGTAAATAAACCTGGTGTTTAATTCATATAACAAATGCAAATAAGTAAAAGTGATTCAAAAATCAAACTCAACTAAATAACAAAGAAAAATATTCTACTTCTGTCTGAATTAAAGTCCAAGCTTGTTGGTCTCAGTTAGCTAGCTTGACCACATTGAGCTACGTGGTCATGACTCAGATCAGAGTAACTGCGGTGCTTGGCCTCGCCCACATCCCCCAGTCTTCACCCATATTTGGAAGAGGAGTTGAATTAGACACTGCCAGTCATACCTACGCATATTGAGCTTCATAGTGGCTTTTCACAAAAATATGGTGGATGTCATGATAACTCCATCCACTGGCTATTTTAAAATATATAATTGAAGATGCATTCACCAGCCAATATTTAACTTTGGCTTTTGTTTTTAATTCGCTCAAGGTGAGAACAAAGCTGAAACACTTATTTGAAAAAATCTCGACTTTTGAAATTGCTGTGAAAGCTATGGATTGGCTGCATTCTGAAAGTAAATCTAATAGCATGTAGTTAATTCAATTAGCAGTGATAGCTGGATTTTCTTCATCTGATTGTTTTAGACCATGGAATGAAAGAGACAATATCACTGTTTGCCACATCACCAGAACGTTTACCCTTGACTTGTAACATTATCACATGCTTCATTTGTTAAGTTTTATTTTATACATGTGATTTTGTCTTCTCTGTCCTACAGATCCCTGAGACCCAGATGACCACAAACTGGAACTTTTCAAAACAAAGTTGGCCTCAAGTAACCACTGAGAGCAGGGTGTATCCAACGAGAGATTACAACTCAAAAGAAATTACAGTCAGCTACTCAAGATACACTATCTTGCAACACACAGGTCAGCTTGCCTGATATTTGCCATCACCATAGTAACTCATGATTGGTAATCGGTTTGGAATTCCCCACAGGATTTCTCCCTCACACACATAAATCGACACACACTCCCACAGATACACCAAAACACACTGGTGATTCAGAAAGTGAAGCTGTTCCTTTGGTGCAGAGAAGAATGTAAAGGGAAAAAGGGCAGAGAGGGACAAACTGAATTGTGGTTTCCACTGCAAGTTGTGAGTCACGAACAAGAAGGAGGAACAGAGAGGGGAAAAAAAGAGACTATTCTGGGATGGATGCTATAGTAACATAATAAGCAAGGGGTCAGGTACTTGCAGGGATATTTCAATAGCAATGTCCTGTCTGTGTATAGATAAATATCACTTACCACAAAGTACATTTTACAATAGGATGCCCTGTTCTACTTGTACACAAAGTTTGTAATTGATTTTGAAAGAAGATAATTGTTTTCTTTATTGCAGCACTGCAGTCTGACTCAAGACACTTTTGAATTGACTGTACAACTGACAGGTCCATTCTCGCTAGTTTTGTCAAAATGAGCAGTTAGTTAGACTCCAGATGTTAGCAGCATGGATTTGATATATTCATGTGGTCAACTGACGCATTCATGTTGACATTAAATCCATCATACCATCAATCTGTACAGTCTCCTCTGGTCACTCACTGTCAACTGATGATCTGACATATCAAAGAAAGTGATAAGGTTGTTTGTGAGAATTCCAACTTCCCATGTCTGTGAACCCATCTGTTGTTGCCTCTACTCAAGTAAAAACCTTGTTGAGCTGCACATTCCACTCATAGCTGTAAAGGTTCCAACAGTCAATTTTAGTGGGGGGATCAATGTATACTACAAACAAGTCAATACATGTTACCACAATCAGTCCTTTCAGTATCACGGTTAGGGGGAGAACTTTCTGGCTCAAAGAGCTCCTCCACGTTGAAAATACTGGTTTTTCAACCAAGCAAGAAAGTCCATAAATGTCTTGAAAAGAAATGCAAAAATGAATCTAAACTGTCAAACGATCAATATACTCTTTATAAACATAGTATCAATTGACAAGGGACAAACTTCATAGCAAAATGGAATGGGTTTGTGATGAGAGTATTTATTGGGTCAGTGCCCAACCACAAAAAGTGATTACAAAATCACTGTAACTTTAATGTCTGATTTCCCCAAGTCAGTGCTGAACACTAATAGCAGTCAACTAGCAATCATCTATAGGCTTCTGAACTGCAAAAAGTTTATCAGATTTACTTTATATTTTATTGATGTTTGTGTTTTAAATGGTAGTCATAGCAGTGCATAGTTTAGTTTTGCTGTAGTTTCACAAGATCACTCCCTTTGCCCCACCTCCAGATTCTAGTAACATGAGCCAGAAATAAGTCTGGGGTTTCATGTGGAAAAGTGCAGGGGCTGACTGTTTTCCCTCTGCCATAACTCTCGTCTCCCCTCACACATTCCATTTAGCTCACATTGGCAACCTTCGGGCAGGACAACACACTTATAACTGACATAGAATATCTTTTCTTAACAATGACTGTCCCGTTGGAACTTATAGATTCTTCTTGCAGGCATTATCTTGTCTCCCTCTGCTCTCCTTTTTTTTTTCTTGAGCAGACTCACCTTTGACACCTCATGCCTCCCTCCCCCCTTCATTCCAGTCCAGTACTAAATTACTATGTTGTGCTTAGTGACACAAAGAAATGTGAAGCCCTTTCTCATTTAAGTCCACCACTGTGAACAAATTCCCATTACTTGAGAACAGCAATTAAGATCCAAAGGTCACTTTTTCTTCCTTAATAGAGACAAATGTCAGGATATATGAAGAGGAACTTCCATCACAGATTAACACTTTTGTGTTTTAATCACACAGTCACTTCTTATATGGATCCCTGCCTGCGTTCAGTAGCATTCAGTCCCTTGGGTCTTACCTCATATGCAAAGATTGACACTCAAGGTAAGGCAGCCCTGAAGTGCTGAGTAAGGATCAGATTTCCTGCTCCCATTCCTTTTGCCCAAGTTTTCTGTGTATATAACCGAGATTTCAGCCCAACCCCCAAACAAGGGTCTAAGAGAACGGACGGGACTGGGATGTGTCTGACATTTGTTCCCATCACCAAGAGATGCTACAAACACTAGCAATGTTTATGCACTCTTACACTTATGTAAGAGAGTTGTAAACTTATTTCAAGTGGGAGAAAATAACTATCAAACAATATTGTGGTCCATAGATGCAGACTAAAAGTCTGTGTGTGGCTCTGAAGGTCTCTTTAATCAGTCCAAACATCAAATTCAGAGATTCTTTAGGGAAAACATAGGATTTCAGCTTTGGACTCCCCGATGACAAGGTCTTCACCTCCCTGGCCCTCCACCAACCAACGTACTCTTTTCCAGATGTGTGGCTTGAACCGCCAGATGCTTAGCACATGCATGCCATGCCTTAGGCTTCAATGAGGGGGCTTGCAACTACAGGGACCGTATGTGAGGTAACAATGCATTCTCTCTTTGTTTTTCCATTGAAAACACTCAACAATGAAACTGCTTTAAAGAACTCCCACCCTTATGCATCAACATCAACATAAAAAAATGTCCAATGAGCAAGTACAGAGAGAGCAAGAAAGGAAAAGTAGTTGTGGGTGTGTGGCCAGGAGAAAAATAAAGAACAGGGGAGGAGCAAAGTTGGCAGGGCTGGAAGACAGAATGTTGCTGTTGGCATTAATTCTGGTTATTGTTCTCATGGCATGCCTTTGCTGAGCCATTAAACACTGAAGTTACTAAACACAAAGACCAGAAGACATAAGGAATAGCATAAAAGTGTGTTCTAACATTACACCTTGTTCGCATGTAAGGTGGCTTGTGTAATACCGCTCCTTCAGCAACAAAAGGGTTGGCAGTTTGTGAAACTGTTAACTGCTTGTGTGAACCTGGAGTTATTTGCTAAAATTTGATACCTGTTGTGGGAACATTTCCACTATACCACAAAAATATATAAAATGGCTTCCCTGATTCAAAAGTAGGTTGGAGATTGGCTGCACAAAACTGATCTTGAGTCACAGTAGGTTGGAAAAAATTACACTTCTGACTCACTCAGGGATGAGATTGCTTCCTTGTGCTTTTTAAAGTGCGCCACAGAAAAGACTAAGCCAGGATCTTAACTTTGGTGTTTGACATACTCAATGTTCAATCTAAAGTTGTGCAACTTACTTAGAACATTGCAAATGCATTACATACGGTGGTCTAAGTGTCCTTTTCATGTACAACTGCTGCATTTAGATACAAAACAGGACCAAAAAGAAATCAGCATTACTGTACATAAATGGCAAGAGATCAGACATCCTTTGCTTCACTCTGCAGTTTGGATTCAAGTTTCAATTTTATCAGTAGTACATTTGAATTTAGTTCATAAATATAAATTATAAGTACTGTAAGGGATGGTAAAATATGAAACTGCACCCCAACTTGAAAGAACAAAAGAAAAATATGAAACACAGGCGTACTTAAAGTACATGTGTTGAAAATGTGTTTTGGGCTGACTGGTTGGGCAAGCATAAACAATATAAGAAGCACAAATTTAATGCAGACCCAGTTGTTGTCTGCTCAAATGAAAACCACAGAACTCAGCCCAGTCATTTTCCCTTTTGGAGGTTTTTCCATGAAGACAACCCACCACCTTTCAGATGGTTCTTTGTCTACCCTCTGCAGGTATAACATGGTACTTCAGTGTCTGCTAATCATTGCAGTTTAAATGAACTACTGCTCTTGGTAGTAATGTCAAAGTTTGGTGAATTGTTTCTGGATGTTAAATTTATAATGCCATAGCAAACAGTATAAACAGGGACACAATGTCTGGAATATTCCAGTCACAACGTGGCAGTTAACTGGCGTTGAAACACTGAAGCACCACTGACCTCTTCTGGTTAACCATGTACTACTACAACATGGGTGTGGTCAAAAGGCGTATGCTGTCATACATAAAACAAAACATCAGGTACGTTGACTGAGCATACAAATCACAAATTGTCAAGCTACTCAATTTAAATTCTTTAAACTGGAGGATGTGCGAGTTAAAATCATGCAGAAAGTTATTTTGTGCAGGAACCACTATCGAAAACATTAACTGAATATATATTTTTATTTTACATACTAGACTAATCCCCGAAGGGAAATTGGTGGCACTCTAGTCAAATCACATGCATATAGAGCATGTTAGTATGTACAGGCCCTGAACACTGAACACACAAACACACACAAGGGGCCTTTACGCATGCAGTGGGAGGTATAGTGGTGGGCAGTTCCTGCTTGGTGCACCCAAATAAATCAAGTCAGACAAGACATAAAATCCCAAAGATGGCATTGTGGAAAATGCTTTATTTTGCAGGTCTAAACAAAACAGTTTTGGGTCACTGAGATAAATTGTCTTGTAACACCAGATTTCCTGCAACAAAGTAAGCACATGGTGGCTTGAAGTCCATAGGTTTTAAGTACAGGAAAGCAGAAGCTCAGATTGCTTTTGATCACTGTCCCGAGTGTCTCTCACTTGAAGACCTTGCCCTGGTTGACTGCTTTACCAACATGCTTGAACTCTCCCTCCCATGATAAGTACTCCTTTACCATGGTCTTGCACTCCTCACTATCTGGATCCAGCTTGCGCCAGTTATATGACTCGTAGTCAATCTGCCAGTCAGGAGACAGCTAGGAGGGGAAAGAAGAAAAACGTTATTGAACTACTCTAAGGATTAACAAACTGACAATGTCCTACCAGAACCGATACAGATGAAAGATCATCCAGTAGGCATTGGGAACACTGCAGAGTGCATTGGGTTGTAAATTTTAAGAACTATTGTGCATGCATACTAAATTGTCAAACTGTACATCTTGTTCTCGGATTTGTGCCCATTGCATGAACCAGCCTGTTACTCACTGAAACAGAGACGACTGGGATGAACATGGTCTGAAATTTATCTTCCCCTGTCAGATTAAGACTTCTTGCCACAACTAGACACTGCCTTGCCCAGTGACAGGGGATTGTCCTTTAACTCTCATCATCTCATCATGCCATGTATGGCCCATAATGGAACATTAGATCAAGGCTATATCACTTATGCCATATTACATATGATCTCAGTATATCACTATATTAGCCAAAGCAGATGCATCTTAATGTCCAAATGACTAGCCCCACACTTCCCCCTGCAGACACCATGTAACATTGCAACCAATGTGCCAGCAAGCCCATTGGAGAATTGACAATGAACAAGTGAGTGCCTTGATGTCAGTACTTTGCATCATTTCTTTATATTGTGTTCAACCTTTTAGACCCAATTGAAATGTGTTAACCCGTTAAATACTTACAGGGAAAACCAACTCCTGGCCTCTGAATACCCAGACTCCAGAGATGCTGCTGTCATCGTTGGCGCCAAACAACAGGACACTTGCAAAGGCATTTTTTCTGAGTTTATCCAGTCGCTGGAACATACCTGCAAATTTGCAGTATTGAGACTTGTCATTTTGGATGCACTTATCAATACAGAAACTCCTCGTTGCTCGCGGTTAATACGTTCCAGAACCACCCACAAAAACAAAATTCTGGGATATAGAAAATTTTTATTTGATTATTTATGGTAATTTAAATCTTTATGAACCAGTGTCATGCAGTGAGGTTCACGGCGCTGAGGCACCGACGTTAAAATCAGTTCTACAAGTCAAAAAAGAGTGGCGTATTTGCCATTAAATTAGCAGCCAGACATTGAAAACAGGTTAAATGCATTATGAGTGTGCCACTCAGTTTGGACATGGCGGGTTATTTCCTTATCTCAAGTTCGAAGTAAATATTTAATATTGTTTTGATCAACTGGGAGTCCCGTCATAGGTGAGGCTCGACTGCTCGCTGCTGCACTGTGTGTCACTGTCATACTGATATTAAACCACCATATATCTGTATTACCTTTTCAAAGGACTGAAACTGAAATGATCATTGAAAATGCATTTCAAATATTTTAACACAAAATATTGAAGTAGCAGGACTCACCTGTGATGAGGTTACAGCTCATGAAAATCTGTGAAAGCTCATCATTGAATCTGTAATCGCAATACCAGATTGAGAACCCCTCACGGTCAAAGTGCTCCCAGAAGTGGGGTATGGCTACTTTCAGTGTGTCCTCATTGGAATACTTTCTCTTGAACTCATCCAGGACAAATGTGCTTCAAGAAAAAAAAGGAAAAAAGGATGTGGGTCCAAAAAGGAAAGAAATAAATGTTTGAACAGACACATGAAAATCAGACATGTCAAAATCTGGCTAAAATTGACATAGAATTCAAGAAATGACATGCATGTAGTTAGGGTAATTCAAAGCATGTTTAAATTTTCACTAAATTCTTTCAGCGGTTTGAGATGTGGATAAACCATTCCATAAAAGAGGGTAGGTCTGTAACCTGCATGCCCCCTTCAACAGGGGCTTACAAAACACTAGAAAACTTCCGGTGCCTGATTATAATGTACCTTTTGACTAAATATATTGTGGATACTCCATACATCCTCTTCAAATTGTAAATATCAATAACTTCATCAAATTTCATGGCCCAATTCATGTAAATAAAAAAGGTACTGCTTACAAAATTTCAACCCATCACTCACAGGTATAATTCTATACCCATTAGTTACAGGATCAAGTTGGAATCAGTTTGTGCCCACAGCATGAACCAGCCCATTACTCACTAGAACAGAGATGACTGGGATGAATATGGTCTCAGGTTTCTCTATCCCTGTCAGATTAAGACTTGGTGCCATGACTAGACACTGCCTTGCCCAATGACAGGGGTTACTTTTTCTTAAAACCACATTTATTTTAAAAAAAAACAACAACAACAACTGATTGATACATACCAGTTTTCAGCAATTCATTATGCCATCAAATGCTTTGCATGACTGACCATCAGGCCTACACGCTCCTGGCTGCTTACAAGTACAGGAGACGTACCCCAGGTAATGGGCCGAGGCAATAACTTCAATGGCTGTTCCGTAATCGACACAGATTCATACCAAAGCAATTACTTGACTCTACCTCTTTGGAAGGTGTGCAAAAGGGTCCTTGGCTTTGGGCTCAGCAGCCAAGGCAGCTTCACACTCATCCAGCTGTTCTTCTGGGGCAGGCTTCTTTTCTTCTTTTTTCTTTTCCTTCTCCTTCTTCTCTGGGGTCTTGGCTGGCTCCTTTGCTCCTTTCTCTCTCTTTGGGGCTTCTTTCTTAGGCTGCATCTCAGCAAATTTCTTGGCTAGAGAAGAACAGAAAACATGGGCTGTTAACTTCTTGATCTGACCTTTGCATACTCTGGAACCTCTCTGGCTAGGAGTAATAGATGAATTGTGAATATAACATGATTCATGAAGAATTATCTGTGGAAGTACTTCAGATTATCAAGTTATTTTTAAAAATTATCAAATTTTTAAATGTGAGCACTTTATGTTTTCAAGGAGTACCTGGTGTTATAATTATGCCATTAAAATTTTACTTCTTCATATTACAACTTTATATTTTTTTTAAAAAGGATTAATTTAGAGACAAGCCATTAATAAACTTGAATCATAAGTGTGAGCTTTAGAAAGGCCAAACAAGACAACAGCAAATTGTTTTAAGAACTTGTGCCAAACTAGATGTGACACAAGACCTCTACAATTTCAAAATGACATGCTACTGTTCAGCCATGTGCTATTTGACTGGTGATGTTATTTGTGTCTCACCATCAAACTGGGCCATCTTTTCACACAGCTTAACCTCTCCAAGGATAGCTTTAAACTGGGGCTGGTTGATGCAGGTGAGGAACCAGCGGGTCACATTGGGGTAAGGCTGGCGGAAGGAAGGCTCGAGGACCTGCAGGGGACACAGAGGTATTAATGGACTTTTGGATGTAATCCTTCAATTATAAGGAGATCAAGTATTACTATTAAAGAGCCGAGTATACTTTTTTTTTTCTTTGACTGATATCAACACCTTGCATGTGTATATCAAACCTGTTTGTAGAGCCAGAGCATGGAGCAGGCCACAGTGATGTCAGCAAGGCTGACCCTCTCTCCCACCAGGAAGGTGCGTGTGTTCAGATGTTGGTTCAGCACTGCAAGGGCCTTCTTCACATCCTCCTTTGCCTGCTCTGTAGCCTGGACCGAAACAGTCAAAAGAACATAAGACTACACAATACACTCTACAAGATGGTCAGATACCAGGTCTCAGCTAGAGGGTGTTGCACGGTGGCTGGCTAATAACATACATCAGAGCTTCGCCAAAATTAACAAAAAATTATACTTTCAAGCACTTGACTTTGCCAAAAAAAGAGAGCTGTAAACCTGCTTGTTGAAATGCATAATTCCCAGAGTGGGGAAGACCCATGCGCTGGCTGGAGGGATGATCTCTGAGTCAGCAAAGCTCACCCACTGCAGAACCTGGGCTGCAGCTTGGGGAGTGGCACCACGCAGGTCATCATTGCTCACTGTAGTTAAAAAGAAACTGTTTTAAGCTATTTCTTCTCATGCTACCTTCATACATTTGATATTTTGTCTGATAAGAAAAAAATAACACAATATGTAGAAGACGGTCCCCAACATTATGATTGTGTTAGCTGGGGAAACACTACTGCCTCAAAATTGGAAAATAGTAATGATGAGAGGCGTTTCACATATGCTTACACAGAGCAACACGTGCATTTTATGCTGATAACTGAGGTTATAGTTATGAAATTCCCTGAAATAATGTGATTATTTTAGGGCCACATCACCCACCACTATCTTAGACTACATATTCTTGAAAGAAAATTTCTTCATATTATCCCTTGAAAATGTAAATCTACAATGTAAATTTATAATGAATGCATTCATTTTCTGAATTAAAAAAAAACTACAGAAATTTTGTTTAATCATTCAGTAGATTTATATTATTTAAATGTACCCACAGCATGAACCAGCCTTTTACTCACAAACAGAGATGACTGGGATGAATGTGGTCTCAAATTTCTTTTCCCCTATCAGATTAAGACATTGTGCCATGATGGGACACTGCCTTGCCCAATGACAGGGGAATAATTTTTCCTCAAATGGGAAGTGTTAACAAAGAAAGTGTTACTTAATGGCAATTTAAGTAGTTTGGGATGACCATTTTAAAATGACGTGCTACATAGGCATACACTATTTACGCTCAAGCTAAATATTTCAATAATGAGCGCAAACTTACAGTAGTGAGCAATGGCATTACTCTCAAACAGACAGAAGCCGTCATCTCCCTGGTAGGCAGGAACCTGCAATCAATAGCAAAATTCAGAAAACAGCATGTTAAATCATAATTAACATTCAAGTCAAATAGTGTGATGTAAAATCCAAGAACTCCCCAAAGACCGAATAACACTTCATACAAAGCAGTCCCACATAATCTGTTCAACCACTCCCACTAACCTTGCCCAGAGGGAAATTGTTTAGGAAGGCAGGAGTCCGATTTGTCTGCCCGAAGGTGAAGGCAGGGGGGTTACTGGCAAGTTTGAGGTTTGCCCCACTGTACTGTGCGGCAATCTGGGCCTTAAAGGCACGCCAGTTCTCTGGATAAGTGTACAGAGTCTGGAAAGAAGGGAGACAATGCAATTGTTTATCAATCATTACCTCTATATATACACTTTTAACATATCAAATTGTAAATTTCCCAGTTTGGGATCAATAAATGTGTGTGTGTGTGTGTGTGTGTCTTGGTATTACATTTAACGTTAGGTGGTGGCTCATTAAAGTGAGTCATTCATTTGGCTCTACAGTGTAGATCTGCATCATATTAGATATATATTGTTATACCCGGTAAGAAAAAGCATTGTGATACACAGTGAGCAAGTACTATGCTGGCCCTTGCAATACTTTAGATTTCCGATGTTAGCAAAGATTGATGCCATTTACATCAAGATGCTCCACCAGTGGGAAATGGAGATTTTAAAGCCTATGTTCTACCATGGATAAATATTCCTGGGTAGAAAAGTACGAATAAAATTTAAAGCATTTCACGTGGCGTTTAGCTTTCCTTACTTACATGCTAACTAACCTTAACGTTAGCTGTCACCACTAACAATAACCTTATTGCTGTCAATTGACACGAGTTACCCTTTGGACTACATAACGTCAATTGAAGTACAGGCATTTTGCAAAAATCATGAAATAAGTTTCCATCCAACTTGGAAATGGTAAAAAGGTAACGTGGCACGATCCCGGAGCCTCACCATGGACAGGCGGAATTCAACGGTTGCTACGTCAGGGTAGCCAGAACTCACGTCAATTCGAGTGCACTATGAATTAAAATCTTCAAAAATGAAATAAAAGACAGCTATCTAAAAGCCCGATTGCATTACTTAGCAACAAAAGTATTCAACAGAAGTGCAGATGGCCATGATATTCAACGGAACAGCGTGAAAGTCATAGAACGCACTAAAACTAGTGTTCTCTCCATCTTACTTACCCCTGCCGCCATCTTCAGGACGAGAGAAAGGAGGAACGACAGCGTGGTGACGTATTTACAGGGGCTCGACGTACGCGCACCCTTTCAGCGTGCGCGTTCATGTTTTGCTTTAATTTTTTTACATCCCGCGAAGAGGTGATGTACTGTAACTCAATGTTTGTGTGTTCATCCGTCCGTCCAGCAAAATATCTTCACAACCGTTGCAGATAGAAACATGAAACAAAAAGCACATTATTCGGGCATCAAAGGGGATGACCTTGAACTTGAGAAAACTAAGTCAAGGTCAAATTTCAACTTTTGTACATTTTTTTGCACATACAGTGCACTTTTGTTCTTTGCAGTTAAAACGTTCCAGGAACCACACGCAGTTAATGAATTCTGCGATAGAGCAACAAACTATCTTATTCACGGTAATTTAAGCGTTTATGACCCTCCCAATAGTGATATTAAACCACCTTCTATCTTCTTCTACCTTTTCCCACACTCAACTGTTTAAAGCACTTTTATGTCTCACGTAAATCCGAGACTCACGGAACCCAGCGCACTTCCGGATGCTGTCAGCCAATAGAATTGCGCGTATGGCATCACGTGACTGCCAACTAAAAATCCGCAATGAGATGTTGCGAGCTTTGATGCGCGAATGCGCAAGGACGCACTGTATCTCGGGAACCGGATAAGATAGAAAGACAAAACAAAAAGCGTTATACTCAGGAAGGCAAGGGGATGAAAATTACATAACAACCTTGACCTTGAAAAACTAGGTTAAGATAAAATTTTCACTTTTATAACTTTTTAGGTACACACCTCGGAAACCTGATAAGATATAATCACAAAACAAAAAGCAACATTTTCAGAAGGCCAGAGGCACAAAAATATGATGTTGCGGGATGTTGCAGTCTCTGACTGCTTTGTTACATTTGAAAGCGATGCCTTGACAAGCAAAGCTGATTTTTAACTATTAAGTTAATTTGCTCACAAAGGGGCACAACCCTGTGATAAAATACTTCTCGAAAACAAATTTGAATCAGAAAAATGATACAAATTTATAAGAACAATTTCAAAAAAATATTTTATTACCATGAACAGACAAAAAAAACATTGTCACTTATAAGTTACAAATTCTACCTGAAACAGTCAATAATCATTGGTGTACATTTCATACTATTTCTAACTAAATCAAATCAGCTTTCTGATGGTTTTGATATTTAATGAAGCTTATTAATAATTAATAAACAATTATTAATTATTATTAATAATAACTAATATAACAGAACAACTAAGCAAAAAATATTATAAAATAATGTAGGTTAGGGGTTTCACCAACTGTCACTATATGGTATACACCGGTACAGACAAAATGTTCATTTCAATACAGGAAAAACAACAATGCTATTACATGTCCCATTGGAAATGTGTGCCATCTTGGGAGAATCAGCTCACAAGACCTGGAAACAAGAAGGTACAATGATCGGTCACAAACACAAGGTAATGCATTTTAGTTATTCTAGTCATACACAATTAAAATAAACTTAAAGCGCTACGAAACCCAGAGCAATAAATAACCTATGTCGTGCATGGCATTATATCAGTTCATGCCCAGCTAACAGATAAACCTAATATAATAATTTTCAATTAATACTTACCAAGATAATCATCCATGAGAGACCCAATGGCAAACTGAAAAAGAAGAAAAGCCCATTTTTTAATTTCATATTAATTACCATACAGGGACTATGATGTTTGCAGATGACATTGTGATCTGTAGTGAGAGCAGGGAACAGGTGGAGGAGAAACTAGAGAGGTGGAGTGACGAGTAAGGATAGGGTTAGGAATGACTACATCAAAGGGACAGCACATGTTAGAGGTTTTGGAGATAAAGTCAGAAAGAATAGACTGAGACGGAGGAGAGAAAGTGAACATATTGGTAGAAGGATGCTGAGTTTTGAAGTGCCAGGCAGGAGGCCTAGAGGAAGACCAAAGAGGAGGTTTATGGATGTAGTGAAAGAGGACATGAAGGTAGTTGGTGTGAGAGAAGAGGATGCAGAAGACAGGGTTAGATGGAGGCAAGAAGATTAATTATCATGCACAACATCATTTCTAAAAACTGGTGTAACGTCTGATCTGATCAACTGATCCACTGTTGGTACACTGGTGGCTTTCATATTAAACCAGTCATCTAAACTGCTTCACTATGGTTGGCTTCCCAAAGTTATCAAAATGTTTTATTAGGTTTAATTACAGACACCTCGTTTGGTATAACACCCCTGTTGATAGAGAGAATTGATCAGATCCTATCTCAAAGTGTCTCTGGCCATTCTGCGCTGTAGAGCCAAACCTAGTGTCTTATTAATATAATAACTACATTTCTTCTTTTACCTAATCAATCTAAATCAGAAATCAACCAGAAAATACTTCTAGTTCTTTTTTAAACAAATATATTTTAGGCATTTTTAGACTTTAATACACGACAATGGACATCGCCATTTGTAATCAGTACGTTTAGACATTGCTAAAGGAATACAAAACTATATTATAAGAACTATATGATTCATAATGGCATAAACAAATGATTTGCTTTTGTATTGACTAACAGAAAAACATTTCAGCAGAAATTTAGTCAATGTATTATTTATAGTGGATAAACGTAAATCACTGACATGATCACCATGGAACTGGCTTGAAGTACTATATCTAATCCAGTTTCTGCATCTCGGTATTCTTTAATATGTTAAGGTAAGCCTTGATGATTACTGTCCAAAATAACAAAAAATAAACTTGCAATGTCATTCTTGTCCACTCTTGTTCCCACAATCTTTAGTCGGATTTCATCATCTTGTTGGATGACAATGTCCTTGGAAAAAAAAGGGAGAAAACTCAATTAAATGAAGACTCAGCAACAGCAATGTGATCGAAGCAGAATTGTTCTAAGCAGAATCTAACTACTTTATATGCAGAATTTGTAACTTACATTTCTTATTACTATCATGTTATCTTATTGTTCCTATAAAGTGCAATCAAACAGGCCTAACAACAACCTCTTTAAGACGATTCCCCGTCTAGAACTATCTTTATTCCCCTACAGTCCCAGTTTACTCAAGATCAATATATAAGTAAATTTTCCTGTACAATATATCCGCTCATCCAACACGACAACAACCAGCATGGCCAGAGACCACAAGCAACCAATTACAGTATTTTACTGAAGATATCAATCACACAGAAGGAGGGAGTAGTTTGAAGACTACAAAAATCAGTTCTTGTAAAACAACATTCCCCACTTGGGCTGTGCACTGGAGCAAATCTTCGAAGAACTGCAAAGTTCAACAGTTTGCTCGGGAGTTTCAATACATATCATAAATATGGTGTTAACTTGCTGTGGGAAGAGTGCAGTCATCAATAACATAGACTAGGTCCAAGAGATATCTATAAAGCCGAATCATTTTACGAATGGTTTCAGTGAAAAAAAATGTTTGGTGAAATGCATTAAGCAAACAAGGAATAAGATGCACATACAGTGCATATAATTTACCTGGTAAGATATTCATCTGTATTTGAGTATTTTATTTTTTATAGCATGGTGCAATACGTTACTTTGTTCAAATTTGAAATCGTTAATCCCGTTCCTTTTACCTACATACATATTATTAGACATACTTTTTTTTTACACTTTATTGAAGTGCACCTATTGAAGTGTATAAATAAATCAACAAATAATAATTAACAATTCTTACCTCGTCAACTGTCTTATAGCAAGGAGGATTAGAGTTAGGGTCAAACTCCATTTCTGAGGGGATGGACTGAAAAAATAAAGTTTCTCATAAGGTGAAAGTGATTTAAATTGAAGTGTCTTTAAGGCAACCAGTTAAGTCATGTTAATCGTACTCACATGGCGAGAAATGAAGCAAGACATGGGACCAATTTCTGTGAACAATCCAACCTTCAAGACACAAAGCAAAATGCAATTGTGATGCACAAATAAAATTTTAGGTTATGCACCAATGCAGATTTAATTAGACACAGGCATGAATCAATTACATTACAGAAATGTCTTCTGCAAATGTTTCTATTACAATTTATAGAATCTATATTACAAAGCATTTGGTTTTACTTTCTAAAAACATGATTAAGTGGAAAACATCAAAATATACCAGCTCGAATTTTGATTCAACTTGCAACACGAGCCAGCAGTTGACTGTCAAGAAGACCCATTGATTCATTCAGAAAACTAAAAGGAGATATGATAATGGCCACATAGGGGAAAAATATGTCACATATCTTATCTCTCACCTTATTAACCTGAGTGACCACAGCATCCACCACTTCACCTTTAAATGGGCGAAATACAATGGCCTTGTATTTGACTGGATAGAGGACAAACCCTCTGCCTGGTTGGATTACACCTGCCCCAATGTTGTCAATGGTGGTGACTGCAATGACAAAGCCATACCTGAGGGGAAACACAATTAAACACATAACATGTTTAACAAACATCTTAACTGAAAATATCTTTAAATTTTTATAACTTTTTTTTAAAAAGTGCCCCCGTCCATTACTGTTGACTATTAAGACTTTTTTTATACAGCGTGTTGAAACTCAATTTTAACTTTGCTTCCCCATTAACAGTAAAACTCAAAATAAAATACGTTTTAAAAATCATTCCACATAAAACAATTCAAGTTCTTAAAAAGCTGTTACAGTGATCAGGCAAATAATTACAGAACAGCTGTCACTTATTATTTTATTCATACTTTATCTCCTGTGGGATCCAAAGCACCAGTTTGTTCATTTTTGTTTCCCACACTGAAACTATGTGCATCCAGCTTGTAGTTTAGCAATATCTGATCCAAATCAATATTTGTAAAATGTCACTTGAATCACAGCATGGTTTAGCTTTCCATTCAAACTAAGCCCTTGCAATATTTTATTGTGACACTGGGGAGAAAAGCTAGCCCTAACCCTTACTCTAACACTCACTCACTTGCCAGTACAGGTACCCTCCACTTCTGTGAACAGCTTTTGCTTCACCGTGTTGAGAAGGTTAGGACCAAAGTATCTTGGGTGTAGTAATATTTCGTGATCCAAAGAAATCTGTTGAAAAGAAGAACGCGTGTATTTTTCATTGCATGTCAACGGTAAAGCCGTTATTTAAACATTTAAGTTATTATTAAGATGTACTGCCGGTGTTGCTAGATGAGCAGATGGTAATCTGACGGAGAAAACATTGTGATGTTTCTGTATAGGTATGATTACAATGCGAGGGGAGTTTGAAACGCTTTCCCCAATTTGAGTTCCCCCTACAATGCTAACCGAGCTGCAGACATGCTAAGCACACACTCAGAAATATCCATCTATTAGCCCGCTAAGAAGAATAATACATAGACTTACGTGGTAAAACATGTCTGTTATAACGTTAAATCCAAGTTGGCAACTCTAATTGTAATTCTGAAAAAATATGGCACCACGTTTCTTTAAGACTTTATTCATCAATGAAAATATTTCGCTCGTTTACAGTGAAATCACTTCCGGGGTAGCATACATGGGATATTTCACCCGATTTTTGTCTCTCAGGCTTTGTGACATTAGGACGCACATCACAGTGGTAATTGTTATCTATAGTTCTACTTTGTTAAGATATTTACTTGACTGTTCCATTTAATTAATGAATATGTTGGCATGAAACGCCAATCAATGCCATATTTTAAACAAATATCAAAAGCAAACACAACCTTATTCCGGTGGCCAAGAAGACTACGGAACGCGACACTGTGTCCTGATTGGTTCAGCTGAGCTACGACAGCGTTCACCACACCGAGGGTTTTCAGAGACGTGACCGTTGTTAATGGTGGCTCGCATAGAAGTAGAAGTAACTCACAATTCTGTCGGCGTTTCACCGTTTCTTCTGGAATACTCCACAACTTACTGACATGAACAAGCTGATCTTGAAGTTGCTCCGTACGCGTGTGATAACTGAACTCGTGAGTTTGTGCTTGTCTTAAATCTTGTTTAGTATGAATAAGAAGAAAATACCCTACGCTGCTGTTAAATCAATAACATTACTCTAGAACAGTTTGAATTGATCAGTAAAACAATCGACTTTCCCTTAGAAGTAAAGCAAAAAAAAAAAAAGGAACTGTTTTATCAGTCTCAAATCCAGCGTTTATACAAAGCCATAGCATATGGAAAGGTTTGGGGAGTTGGTTTATCCTAATTTTAATCAACGTGTTTTGTAATGACCAAAGGTTATCAGGGTCTTGATCCAACATGCCAAAGCACTTCCAAGACCTTCGGCCCTTGATGACAAACTTGATAACTTGCTGCTGTCTGAATGCTCAGTCGACCGCATTCTGAGGTCATTTCATTTATACTGTGCCACTTATTAAATCCATGAAGTGCTCCAGGGAAAATGAACTTCTATTTGTGTAATGATCACATTTTGAACTCGTAAAATAATGATTAAAAACAGGCCGAGTTAAAGGTCTCTTTTCAAATGAATTAAAAAGTTAAACTTACACTGAAGAAAGAAAAAAAAAAAGAATAAAAAATACCGTCATCCCTATTTCACCTTTGTTCTATCAGATCGTGTAGCGGAGCCTTGACCAGCATTTTTTTTTTAAAAAATACTGTCAATTGAGAAAAAAAAAAGAAGCACAATTACACTGATCAATGAAAATACATCATTGAAAAATATTTCATTAACCAGGTTAACGGCTTTCGTGACGCATAATTTGAGTGATGAAAAATAATAAAATGTGATGTTTATTTTTAATCTTTCAACATCATAATACTGTATTCTTCTAACAAAAACGAAGTAATACAAATAAAATTGGATAATTATATATTTCTTATATGTCGTATTTTCTAGAATTTAAGCCACTACTTTTTTCCTAGGTTTTGAACCATGCGGTTTATACAAAGGTGCGGCTAAACTCGGCTAAAAATGTCAAAACTGCATTACAACAATGAGAAGATCTAATGGTAAAGAACTGAGAATACACGTGAGGACAGGATAATAAAGATTTAAGGGAGAGTTAGGCTTGAGAAAATGTTCTAAAATCCAATCTTGAACTCCAGCTGGGCAGCTACAGATGGTTTACAAATACTGCTGGTGTCGTGTGGCAGTGAAATAAGTATGATACTATCTTGTAATTTGGCCTAAACTGAATGAATAACGGCATAAATAAGCGCATTAACAAATAACAATGTATGTAAGGGAGCTGAATAATTTCAATTTCATAACAAACTCTCCTGTCGTCCCTCTAGACACCTCTCCAGTCATGTTACATGTTGAGAGGGAAGGCTACATCTGCAGGATCCAGGCATTTCTCCACCCCTCCATCAGCAGACAACATAAGTCGCTATCCAGTTCCTGACAAGAAAGACCTTCCTTATGATATAGTGGAGCTTATGGAGGAAGTTGAGTTAAAAGTAAAAAGAGAGAAACTATTTAACCCTGCTTGTCTTGTCTTGTCTCTGGGCTGATTGTGTCACTTGTTAAACCTCCTCTTATGTTTCCATACAGGGAGGTTTTTTGCCCAACGTCTTCAAAACCCTTGCTCATAGACCGGCAGAATTCAGAGCCTTCTTTTCTTACTACAATGAACTCATGAACAAAGAGACAGGTGAGTGTGTTTGTCTATAGTGCAATGTTAAACCTCGTTATAATTATGCCTGTCATGAGAGATATTTTTACATGCTATGTTTAGGTGTAACTTTAAAATAGCAGTTGACAAGAGGTCTATTGAGTGTGCACAATGTATACATTCCATTTTGTATCACAGATTTTTTGGATGATAATGTCATGAACAAGGGTGTAACACACACTATGGCATTGTCATATCTAAGTCTTTGACCCAGGCTATCAGGCCATTAAGTTAGGAGTTTCAATAACAATATAATTTTCCACACTGGTAGATACAAACGTAGAGTATATTCGATATAGATTGATATGCAATTTCCTCTGGGATTAATAAAGTGTCTGTCTTTCTGTCTGAATATAATAGTGTTTTGATTTCATTGGATGCAGTACTTTAAATCCATTGGAATTGCTTTGACTCCTTGTTCTCAGCTACTATTGGTGGCAGCATAATGTTGCCTCTCATTTGCTTTACTTGGATCCACTAAACATTGCTCCTACCTAGTGCAGCATTTTAACCTTCCAGTTCATGACTATGATTAAATTTGAATTCTTTTTATACATTGTAGTGAAACATCATGTGTTGTACTTGGGGACTGTTATGTTGATATGCCAGTTACTGTAGTTCTTTGGTGCAATGAAATAAGGTCCTGTATAAAAGCATAGACAGATGATGAAATAAAAGATCACATGACCTTCTCCACCCTTCTGAGAGAAATAATAAAGATCAGCTGACACACATCCACCACTTAACAAAGATAAGGTGCAGTTTTTCAGTATCTATAGTCTTTGTAAACTTTTACTGTTGCTTTGTTTTGCCAGTTTGTTGGTTGCACATGAGCAGGCAGGTATAATATTGATTGAATCTGTTCCAACAAATGGTCAAACAGTGACAGGTAGTGTGGCAGACATTTTTGTAAATATTATCTGGTAGAAACACAAAAGCCGTCATTGAGGGCAACATGAAGACCAACACACTGTTTTGGAAATTACCCCGGGAAGCTTTTAGGGTTTGGGTGAAAATACGGACAGATCGCCACATTATGATGTTTCACATTTTTTTGAAAACAAGAAAAGGCCTTAATGAGAATACATTAAAACACACTATGAAGCAAAAGCTTATGTGGACATCACCCAAACCACTTCAGTTTGTATACAGTATAACTTGATACCAAAAAAAGTAAAATAGAACTGATCATCTCCGTTGTTGTACCAAATCCTCAAACTTAGCATTTTGTTCTTTTGTAAATATGTTTTTCAATTTGACATTAATTTAGTGTCTGACGTCTCCCAGGCAATTTATCCAAGGCAGAACGTGAGCTGATCGTAGTTGCCACCAGTGTCCAAAACAAGTGTCTTTACTGTGTGGTCTCCCACAGTGCATTGCACCGCATTTACTCCAAGAATCCCACTCTTTGTGATCAGGTAAAATCTTTGATTTCAATACATGCCTCTGATTTTCTTACAATGTGACACAGTACCTGAAGTCATAACATAAATTAAGTTACTTATTTCAATGAGAAATCTCATTAGTGTATGATAACTGTCATTTAGTTGACTAGAAGTTACTGCCAGGCAAATGTTAACTAACAGCAAGTATTTCAGAAAGTGACCAAATTGTTCCTCGGTCCTTGGGCGATTTTTTGCGACATGAGCATATAAGGAGTTCTAATTTATAATTAATAGAAATATGTTTTAGTGAATAAACAATGAATTCCTTACTTCTACCCAGGTGGCTGTTAACTATGAGAATGCAGAGCTGTCGCCTCGGGAGCGTGCAATGCTGGATTTTGCAGTTGCTGTGTCTCGCAGTGAGACTCTAACAGAGCAGCATTTCCAGGCCCTAGAAGATGCGGGCTTTGACCGTGAGGATGCCTGGGACATTGCTGCCATTGCTGCTTTCTTTGCAATGTCCAACCGGCTTGCCCATCTCACCGACATGAGGCCAAACTTGGAATTTTATAATATGGGGCGGGTACCGAGGGAAAAGAGCAAGGAGGGAGCGAAAAAGGAATAATGCCACAGATGAAATTATCAGTAGTCTCAGGCTTCTCAGCTTTTCTAATCTAATGTGAAATTTGTTTAATATCTGATCTGTAAACTGATAATAATCAGTGTAAGCAGTTGCCTGTTTATACTAGAATCAGTCATTATATCCTGAAATAATTGGGTTGAGTGCTGGAAATTGTCACAGCTTCACACTATTTTATGTTGTTTTGTTTATTGCTTAGTTTTAGTCATCCATTACATTATATCTCTTGCAAAATGTCATAGCCGGCCATCAACTTCCATAAAGAGTCTGTTATTTTCTTGTGAATCAATTGGAATTAATGCATATCATGTAAGCTTTGTTTCTCAAGGAAAAATAATATTACCTTAGCATTTCCTTTATTTTCTCAACGATATTTTTCTTAAAATTTCAAATTTGACACATTTTTCTTTTTCAAAAATACAGCAATGCTTTGGAATATCTGTAATCACTTCCAGTAGCCCCATCAGGTTTGGTAGGACAGAAAAAAGAAAATCTCATATATCATTTTGAAATTCTACATGTCACCACTGGATGGCGGAACAGACACCTAAATGTGGTTGACTCATTTACATTACTGGACAAGATGATAAAGCTAGAAATGTATTGCTTATAAGAGCTGCACGTAGAGATGTTAGCCAGCTCAATTTAAAAGAGAACTGTCCACAAAAATCATACGGTTATTTATAGTATTCTAGTTTCTTTTCCGTGGACATGTGATGAGTCACTGCTTCTTATGTAAAACTCTCAAAGGTTGCTCTTCTGGCATCCAACTTTGTCCGTAAGTATGTCTCTTTTCCCATTTTGCTCTCCTAAATCTAAGTGATACCAGTGAAACATGACTTTAGGCATCACCGGATTTATTGATGTGTGAGTGATGCGTTACTAACACCGAGTTGCAACGCGATCATAAAAATTGAGTTATTGATGTATAATTGAATATTTGAGAGATAACATATTTTTAGTGATGATCAGAAAATCCAAACAAAGTGAATATTTATTTCCATATTTTACTTGAACTGTTGTGTGACTCTTCAGGTATTCAAGTCTTGTAGACAAATTGTGACATCGCGAGGAAACAAATCCCTTGACATTAGTGAAGGTCATTTCCTCCCAGGGCCTCTCCTCACTTGCCTTCACTGCCCTGATGTGGAGTGTTTCAGTTACTGCTAGTGCTCGTTTTTTTCTTTCCCGGAATATCTTATTACTTTATGTGATTCCTTTCAGATAAGAGCTGTCACATACACCCAGCCAGATTAGTAAGTATATAAGAAAGTAAAAACACAGACTCATCGCAGGGAATCAAAAGATTTACCACAAAGGGGTAAAGAGCTGTGTTAACAGAAGATGCATATTATTGGATTTATTATTAGAATGAATCTTTAGAGTTTCCAAAAATTATTTTTGGAATAAAACACTGGTAAGTGAATCATTTAAAAATGAATATTTAAATGTAGACACTGAAAGAAACATGGTCACACTATTTTTTTGTGTGTTATTGTGTATTACGATAGTTGTATCATGCTTTGTTTCTCCATATTTGTTTTAAATTGTTTTAGTTTCACTCTTTTTTTTTGCCTTTTGGTTATTTAATGTCACTGGATTTCAATTAACATTTTGGTTGAAGGATTTGCTTCCATGTGTACCAGGCATAACATTGTGACATTAGGGATCAAACCTAAATGATTGAAACAACCTATATTTTCTCTGCATAAATTTGTCATTAAACGAAGTTTAAATCTGAATTTCATGTATGTATTTTTTACAATAGAAGAAGCAATATTTCTATTTAGTCATGTCTACAGTCTTCTCCAATCACAGAAGGCTTATTCCTATGGTCTATATTGAGACATCATGGTTCAGATTGTTCAAGAGCAATTTTTTTAAAATAATTGTTCAGCTGCAGTCACAGCGCTTCTCTTGAGCTCTTTCTGTACCAATAAGGAAGTAGATTTTGTTTATTAAGATCCTTTAAAGAAATATCAGGTTCTGCAAGCTCGCAATGTGTGTATCAGCAGTCAGAATGCATGTCATTGAATTATTTGGTGTGTGTGCTGAGACTGAAACTGAGACTGATTGAATTGTGTGTCTTCATGAAGTTGGGGTAGATCTTCTTGGAATATCCTAGAAGTAGTGCTGTCACGCGATTAAAAAATTAATCTAATTAATTACAGAATTTGTAATAAATTAATCTAATCGCATTTTAACCTCATACCTGCTAAAGGCCCCCAAATAAAGAATTTGAATTCTAGGACATTACAAAATTGGAGTGCATGACTAATCAATAGAATACACCAAGAACAGAAGATTTGAAATCCACATTTTTATTGGTTATGTGTGCTTTATAAATGAAATTCAAAAGAAAAAGGGTCAAGGACATCAGCAAACCAATTAGGCCAGGTATACGAATACGAATACAGTTAAATAAAATAAATAAAATTCAGAAATAAAATAAGGCTGAGTCTCAAATAGGCACATAAACAGACTCTCAATCAAAATGAATACTAAAGCTGACTCAATACAGCAATTCAAAATGAATAGTATAACATGCCTCTAAATAAGGCAACATCAATAGCAACCTTGTTGGAGGTACCAAACCCTGCCAGTTTCATATGCTCACTCACCAAAGCCTTCTTTAGTAAAAAAAAATAATTCAAATTTAAGACACAGTTATATGTTTTACTGGTGTATTTAATGAATTGTGCATTAATGTCACCTTTCCAAAAAACAAAACCAAGACTACATGAACTCACATGAAATGATCTACCTGCAAATCAGTGTGACTTCTGCTGTTGTTATTGAGAGACCAGTTCAGATATGCGTGGCTTCACCTTGGCAAGTGCTACTTTTCTGTCATTTTCACAGCAAAGTCCGTGTCTGTTGTTTTCCACGCAGTTTAAGGAAGTGTTCCTCTACTTTTTTCAGTGCCAGACTAGAGTTGCTCAACTTGACAATGCAAATCATGCAGAACGCTGACTCCCATCACATTCCATTATACAGTACATGTAAATTCACGTTGCACATATTCGTCCGACCACTTTCTTTTTTTTGCTCAACATAGTTACTATGAATTAAATTATTAAGAAAGCAATCAGATGATGTACCATCATAACAGACATAAATCGACTACTGAGTGCACAAAATCCCATGTAGCACACGTAGGCTAATCGATGTAGCGTCACGTGATCACCTGCAGCCAGTGATGGCTAAGGGGGGCGTGTCATCACCAATTGACACGATGTGTCAAACGTACACAGTGATTCGTGTATATTCGGCAAAAACACCCGAGTGGGTTTGCCTCGCTCTCCCATGTCGCGTCCATCTCTGTTGTCAGTCACCCTGCTTTTGACTAGTGACCCAGGTATGAAGTAACGCCACAGCAGTCTACGGGTCACTCAATGGGCCACATTTAAAATGACTGTGCATTGATTTTCCACTTGCGATTAATTGCATTAATTTGCAGCGTAATTAATTAATCTAATTAACGCGTTAAACTGACAGCCCTACCTAGAACATTTGGATTCCAGCAGTAATTCCCACATGTTTACAACAAATGTGCCCTTGATGCCCTGTTCACATCGGAATCTTTCTTTGCAGACGCTCTAGCAACATTGTGATTTATGATCCGAGCTGATTGAAAGGTCTGTTGCTCAAGATACATCAGTCCAAAATTTTTCAGATGAAGTAACAGTGAAACATAAACCTTGATTTTGTCAAGATTTTGCCTGAAAAAAATGAAGGAGTTTAAAAAGAACTCCACACATTCAATTTGAGTTAAATTTGAGTAGTATCCGTGGCACCAACATGCTGCACATAAAGAGTAGAAACCACTTTGTCACCAAGCTATTTATAAGCCTTACCTATTACGCTTGAATGGACAGAATTACAAGGCTGATTTACAGCATGTGGTTTCTGCTATTACTCATGTCAGTACAGAATATGAACATTTCTGGCTTTTTCAGAACAGACATCTTCGTTGGTCGTGATTGTTCAAGGTTAACAGCCTCAAGGAAGGCTTTCACCCATTTCTTACCGTGGTCTGTGGGTCCATTGATGGACTTGTCAATAACAGTTTACAGCAGTTGCAAATTATAAGGGGAATCTGGGGGTGGTTTATCACTGTGTCTTTGTACCCCTGAGGCAGATAAAGTAAGGAATGATGCACACATGTCAACCTGAAAAGGAAAAAGAGACAAAGTGAAGGGAGCATTGTTACTCTGGTTCATGTTAAAAGAAGAATGGTGTGAATGACTGCAGTAGACATAATAATGCAATTACTCTACAAGGGGGCTAGCAGTGCTTTTAAGATTTGAACATTCCTCTGGATTACAAATATATATGTTTATTCCAAGAAGGACTTTGCATACAAATTGCACTATTTCACTCAATCCAGTGACCCAGGAATCACGGTACTGTATAGACTCATTCTACGGTGAATTAACTTACAACACAATAAAGCCCTTATCTAGAGTGACAGGGCTGTAGAATAAAAATGAAAACCCCACCTGAGACTGCCACATGAGTGAGTTAAACAGGAATTACAAATAAATGAGAAATGGGCATCTGTTTTGGAGGTTTGTGAAACCTCCAAAACAGTTACCTAATAATGATTTTTGTTTCACCACTATAAATGTCCGCAACTGTAACCATCTCATAAGACAATGTCTTATGTGCCAAGTACAGCAAATTGAACAAGTGTCTTCCTTGTAAAAAAAAATTCATCAATAAACAATTCTGTATAATACCACAGTCATGTAATCAATATAAACATACTAGCTGCTGTAAATGTGTCTTATACTGGATGGATCTCAAACACACCTGCTGGATTGTGCTAACTGGGCTAGCCATTGAAAAACAATCTGTTGATGCTGCAGCACTTATTCTTTGGCTCAAGGGGTATCTGCTGTTGCAGCAACACTCATCCATCAGCCCATAACTGCTCAACAGATGCTCAGTCCAGAAAGATTCTACGGTAAACAAAAAGTGCAAACACAACTGATGTTAAGGCTCCCAGCCATCAAGCTAGGATATGATCCAATGTAGGAACTGTTGCTGACTGATTCTATATTTGGGTGTCTTTACCCTTTGAATGAAATTTATTTACACACAGGGGATGTTCTCATACGCATTACTCGCAGAAAAAATTGCAACACATGAGAGCTAAATTCAAAACAAGCAGGCACATATGGGACATTAGCAACCAAGCAGACAAGGAGATCATTATCTTCTCTCTTAAGAATGTATGTGAGCATGATTGTTCACAGGCCTGAATACGCACATACTGTTAATACGTGCACCCATCTGCTTGTTTGTGTGTGTGAGCATGTGCAGATGAGGTCAGTTGTATTCATTGCGTTCATTTGGTCTGATGTAATTTCACAAAGAACTCAGCACCTACAGCACATATCCTGGGAGACTAATCCCAAGAGATTCTGCATCATAAATGTCATATACAGTCAGACAGCTGCATCACAGAGAGATAGAGCAGCACAAAGACATCAGGGTGTTAAAAGTAGACATAACACTTAGCATTTCAATGTAAAATTAATGTTATATTAAAAACACTATTAAATAAAACTTACTCTGGGTCTCATCGTGAAACAATGATTGTGCATAAGAGATTAAAACATTGAGGGTGTGGAGCGATTTTAGCATTGCTACAAGGCTGAAATAATGGTTGCCATGATATCTGTGTTAAACTAATCAAAGTTAACACATTTATACACAAGGCACCAAAATACAATGTAACCAAGAAAATAAATTTGGAGACTGGTGCATGCATTTATGATTTTCATGCTCTGCAGCTGATTCATAGTGTGTGCATATTTGAGATTAAAGTGAAGAACATCTGTGAAGTTCCTTTTTATGAGCGTGATTTGACCTGATTTTAAAATGTGTTCAGATTTTTCGATTTATGCAGTCTGAACTGGGGCAGATGTACGACTAATGGTCTGCACCTTCTAGTCGAGCGTTAAAGGTCAGTGACATCCTCTGATACTTTTCACACTGAAGCAAATACAGATATGCTGCATCTCAACATGAGTGAAAGACTGTCATGACCCCCCACTCAATCAGTTCATGAAGTGTTTCGGATTAGACTGTTCCAGACTGGTAATCCAAATGCACATTCACTCAGATTACCTCCTGCCTGTAGATTGTGGGTCATGTATCAACTCACATTTATTGCTGACAGAGATCCATGCTTTTTTTCTTTTTGTGATTACTCTAAAGAGTTTATATAACAACAAAAAAGCAGTTCTGTCCTCTGAAAGCAGCCATCAGACTTAGATGGCAGTTTATCTTTTCACCTGAGAACACCAGCACTAATAAATTCAGTATCAAGCGCATGAGTTTTTTTAATCACTGTGATGTGGTTAAGTTTTCCATCATTCAAAAGTTACATTCCATTTTTTTTTTGCTTGTTGTTGTATTTGTTTCTTCCATGGTGTACGATTGAATCTAGGCTGGAATGCTCATATTTACTGTTTCAGATGTCTGCTCTCTGCAGTTGTCCTTGAAATTTGGCAAGATCATCAGCTGGCAGACTTAGCTCTACATATTTGCAAGTGATGTGCTTGTGTTTGTGTGTGCCATGAATATTAATATGATTTGAGGTATTTAATTGCATCACATTCCTTTAGGGAGCTTTAGATGTCTCACATATAAAGCTTCTGTTTTTGTTGCCTACAGACAGACCACAGTGAACAGTTGTCCGGACCTGCATCTTAACAGAGGAGTCAGGGTTGTGCTTTTCAAAGAACAGTCATGAGCAAAGTGTATAGAGACACGACTGATGGATAGGACTGCCTGTCCATCCATCTACGCTGTTCTCTCATTTGGAGATGTGTCACATTAACATTCTAGTTGTTTCATTATCATGTCACAGAATTGTTAAAGCAACGCTTTAATGAATCTCTGAATGTGTGCGTGTGTGTGTGTGTGTGTGTGTGTGTGTGTGTGTGTGTGTACATGGATCCCATTGATGTGTGTACATCTATCTGTCTGTCTGTCTGTCTGTCTGTCTGTCTGTCTGTCTGTCTGTCTGTCTGTCTGTCTGTCTGTCTGTCTGTCTGTCTGTCTGTCTGTCTGTCTGTCTGTCTGTCTGTCTGTCTGTCTGTCTATCTATCTATCTATCTATCTATCTATCTATCTTGCCTCCCTTCATCTATATTGCTGTCACTATCACTTTACTAACCAATTCATAATGCTCAACTCCAAACATGCATTTAAGTCTCCCACTGCAGAGATAAGACATGAGCTGAACATCAATCCAACATCTACTGGGTAGATGCTGGATGATCCAGATAGAATATTTATTTTCAATTCTTTTAATGACAAAAGTCAGCCATAGTGCGGCAAAGATCTGCAAACCCTGTTCCAATGTTTAATGGAATTCCTTGACCTAAAATTCTTCCCCACACAAAATAAGACTTTTCACAGAAACACTAACAAACAAACACACAAACAAACAAACAAACATAAGAGAAACACACAATACAGTATGCGATCACATCAACCTCTTCATAGATAGTGTTTGAAACAATTCTACATTAACGTGTGGAAGGAAAATATCATTTGTCTCCCCTGTAAAATTCAGTTGTGTTGTTAACACATCGAACAACCCATTCTCTTTATTTCATGGCAATTGCGGAAAAAATAAAAATTCCTTTTTTACGACTGCAATTAAATGAAAGTTTGGTCAGTGTTTCAATTGGAGAGGTTTGGCTGGGGACTGTGAAGGTCTGGACAAATTCTCTGCCAATGACGAGTACCTGCAGATTGGTCGGTCTTGACCAAAGTCATAGACTGACACACCATCCACTGGTGGAACAACATTGACATTCGTTGTGGGAGCAAATAGAGGAAAACACAATATAATAACAATAGAAACGGCTCAAACCAAGGCACTTTTGTTGAATCATCACAAGTGAAGGTGCGAGATTGTTTGCTGGGCAGCTGACAGGACAAGGAGTGAAGAGACATTAATCTGGTTTGACAACAGCAAGCAGTAGGGTTATTTCTGAACTCCACTTTCCAAAGGATTTTGTGTGTGTGTGTGTGTGTGTGTGTGTGTGTGTGTGTGTGTGTGTGTGTGTGTGTGTGTGTGTGTGTGTGTGTGTGTGTGTGTGTGTGTGTGTGTGTGTGTGTGTGTGTGTGTGTGTATTAATTGAGAGGGGAATGAGAAAATGTGAAGAGGAAGCAGGAGAGGAGGATATGACCCTGAGGTGATTTAGAGTATCTCTGTTGTGGAACTGATACGTTTTTTTGTTGAGGAAGGAATAGCGTAACCACAAACTAAACATCATTTTCGCCCACATTTCATTTGCCACACATAAAAGCATGGAGAAGGCATCATTTTCCTTCCAACTAATAATGCTGGGTCAGCAGTTCAGCAGACTGAAGACGTTGCCATAAAGCGAGTAATAAGAACTGAGGCTCAAACCATAACTTTTTCATGGATTTCATTACTTTCCTGCTTTTTCCTCACTTAACCCTTTGGCTTCTTTGACCAGCTTATGGCTTGAATTTCAAAACATTTCCCATACTGTAATCACTTGTAGTACATGCATTACTAAGCATTACAGATGAGATTTTAATCCAATTCCTGGACAGAAAATTAAAGCCTTTTTTTATTATTGTGGTTCATAACTTTTTCAGTCACTGTGAAATACACATCAGCTGCACAGCAGTCTGAGTGTTTGGCACTTCCTGATTATGCAACCTGGTCTCATTCAGGTCCCCACCATGCACAGTTTGCGCAAACGTGGTTATGTTGATGGTGTACATAAGGTTATGTGTGGTAGGTGGTGGGATCTGCAATGTTGAGTCTGTATATGACAGACATCTTGTCACTGGTTTGACTCTGAACCATCAAATTCCCAACATCACCCCCTCCTGTTGTTGGCCTTACATAAACCAACAAAAAAAAGAACAATAAAAGTACTTGTTTATATGTTGTCATCTCAGAAGATTCTTCACTGCAGAGGTTTGGCAGACTATTTCTAACTCCAGTCTGGCAGCTGAGGCGTTCTTCCTCACAGTGGGGGGTTTGCATTTATAGCAGGTGGTGTTGATGAGACTGGGTAACATGCATCATCTTTTCCAATGGTTTGTTTTCTGTAAGACATAAATCACCTATATGTGGGGAAAAAAGGTCAAACATTCCTCAGCTTATGGAGACTTTGAAAAACACTGGAAAAAAGTGTGCTTGTATATGTTTGCAGTGGCATAAATGAAGCCTTCTAGGGCAGTATCCTGACATTATACCAATGTCACAGTCAGAATTTTGCACTTACCTGCTCACTCATCTGCTGCTGAGCTTATCCACAGTCATTACCAGATTGTTCTTTGTCCTTGATGCAAAAGTTTTTAGCACTCATCTTCACATTGATCTGTTGTTCCTGCAGTCCATTGTTAACCTTTTTCACTCTGGATCATAGAATAAAATTGCAACAATTTTTTTCCCTTCCTTTTCACATGGTAGTAGTAATCCTTTATTTTGAGAGTAATGGCATTCCTCTGCCTTCATGCTGTAGTGTTTTCCTTTAAATGGTTGCAAAACACATTTCTTGAATATTGAAATACATTTTGCATTTGCAGCCATCTGTACAACTATTGCTGGAGTAATTCTTAAAAAATTGTTTTCATCCTGCCTTTTAAAGCTCATGTGGGAAGTGAATCCAGCTCCTTTATTTATTTATTTATTTATTTATTTTAAAAAAAACATTCATATTTGTGAATGTTCCTTCTTCATTATAGTTCTGGACAGCAGATCAGTCTCTAAAAACAATGAATAATAGCAGCCAGTTACAGTGACTGCTCCCCACTGAGTCCAGTTTCATAGGAATTCTCGGTACAGATTAGAAGTGTCAAACTTTTATTTAATTTATTTTTTTAAACAGGGAAAAGAAAAGGAAGACATTCAATAATTTCATTTCTGCAGTCGGTGAAAGAATGCACATTATAATCTTTGCTCCATCAGTATATAGGTTCTGACCTAGTATGATTATGTACACACTCAAACACGTGAACATATGGATTGCCAGAATTTATACTTAATCATGACTTTACAATCCTTAGAATTATCCTATAATCTAGACTGTCAAATGAAATTCTCTGTTTATTCTCAGTTATGTAATATTCTCAGGCTTGGCCTGGTTGCAGTTCTTACATCCCATCTCCCCCAATACATTTACCCATTCAGTTGGATCCCAGGTTCATTTTTGCAATTGAATTTGGATTCTTTGAAGAAACTTTGCATCTATGTTCACCATGATCAATCCAAATCATGGCTATTAGATATGATCATGCAGTTAAATACAGTACTTGATAAATTTATGGGTTTTTTCTGATCCCATTGAAAAAGCTTTGTTTACCGTATTGCATTTGTAACCATGATCAGCAGTACTTTCATCTACTGCCGTCATGGACTGGTTCACTTAGTTTTATTCCCATGCTCTTTTAATAAATGATTAGAGTACTGACACAGTGCAGAAGGCACAACTCAGCACTTAAGTGTCCTTGTTTGTGCATGTACACACACACGCACACACACACACACACACACACACACACACACACACACACACACACACACACACACACACACACACACACACACACACACACACACACACACACACACACACACAGGTGTATGGGAACACAGTGTCATGTCTGTTGTTGTCAGTCATCGTCTGTTGATCAAAATGTTGAGTTTATAATTTTTTCAAGATGAATTCCACCATTGTATTGTTAAGTGTCCTTACCTGCTCATTGTAATACTGTATCAGGTATTTGTATGTTACCCTGAGCTAGTAGACGTGAATATGGATTTATTTACGATACTGTCAAAATAATGGATGTTTAAATTTTGCTGCCAGTAGTTTAGGGTAGGAGTTGGACATTGAATTCAGAAAATTACCCAATGATATATCCATGTCTGGAGATTTTTCAAATAAAAGAAGCGAATTATCTATTGGTTGGTTAACATCAAAAGTAAGAAGTTGAGAATAACTTCTTTGGCCACAAGAAAAACACACATTTCCTGGACCACAGCAGGAAAACACGTATTACATTTTTTTTTATCCAGCACGCTTTTTTGGCACACTGCAGCTCATATTTCTACTTGATTTCCTATTTCACTCCATTGTTTATTTCCCTCCTGTATCTGTGACCAGCCTTCTTTTAACTACCCTCCAAGAAAAACAGAGTTTGCTGAAACAAAGGATATTTTCAGATTATACTTGTCTTATCCTTACCAAAGTCTTGGGCAGATCTTTCCACAGTCCTCTCAATAAGGTTTGCCATAGTCACCCTCATTCCTAACGTAATGACAGAGTACATACGTCACTGGAAGTGAAGTAGGACATTTCAGGGCCTATCACCAGATAATTTAATGCCTCATCAGTGATCCAAGAATCAATTGAGATCACTATAGCTAACATTTAATTTGAAGAGCAGAGATTTTCTTAAGACAGGACAAAATGGATAGTACAAATATTTATTCACTGAATGAAATCATAAATAGGTGGAGTAGTATTCCACAGTATCATCAATGACATAAAAAGAAATAAATGTAGATGCCTGTCAATGGACGTGAAGAAATAGTAGTAGTCTGAGAATGTGTGAGGAGGTAGAAAGTCAGTGTAAATAGGACTTCCTCAAAATACACATATATAATAAGAAAGACCTAATGTCTCTCTGTGTGTAAAAGTCTTCAGCCAAAGGAATGTGTGTATGTGTCGAGAAGTGGAAATGATGACCAGGAAGGAAAGTGTAATGAACAACTCCAAGTAAAGTGATCTCATACACAATATATACAAATCAATTCAAAAAAATCTCTTAATGAAAAAATCTTTCTACTAAAACATGCTGTCTCATTACCTCATTAAAGGAAGTAATGTACAGTTCGACACGCAGTATCTGACCATACCTGGAAAAGACACCTGTGCATTTGACATTGCTGCATGGTCAACATCAGTACTAAGCATTATCATGTAATTACATTGCAGATTCTATAGTCTAAAATTAAACAATAACCAAGACAAAAATGGTCCAAAACAAACGTTCCCACTTTTCTTTGTACCAAAGCAATCAAACTATGTCCAACATTCTGCTGACCTAAACAAATGGAAAAATGATCAAATTCACAGTGAAACATCTCAATTTCAACCAACCAAACAACATTATATAGTCTTAAATCAAAAAATGTCTCTCAGTTTCAAAGTTCAGATGATTGTCAGTTGGTATATGAGGTCATACCATAGGGGATGTTTGTGCATGCATGGCCGATGTGGACTGGGGTACTGCATGTGTTACTGTACAATTATTGAAGCCAGTTTCCAAATGAGTGCTGAATAAGACTGACATTTACACACACTACCTTTGAAGATCAAGACAATACGAATTTCTTAATAAATGTAAAAATATCTATACAATGCTCTCTATACTTGTCCCAAGAAACCAAACCCTTTGCCTCTTGTCTCACCAGTTTGCCCCAAACTATTTACCCCCTCTTCATCATTATGATATACAGTAATCCCTCACTTTTGGCGCTTCAAGATGCGCATCTTCACTACATTGCAGATTTTTAGTAGGTAGTCACGTGATACCGTATGCGCATTCTATTAGCTGACAGAATCCAGAAGTGCGCTGTGTTCTGAGACTCACGGAACGCAGCGCACTTCCATGTTTAAAGAAACACTTTTTTTTATACAAAAGTGCTTTAAACAGTTAATAAGAGTGTGGGAAAAGGTGATACAGACATAAGGTGGTTTAATATCGGTATGGGGAGGGTTCATAAACGTTAAAAATTACTGTAAATAATAAAATTAATAGTTTGTCGCTATATCACGGAATTACTTTTTTTGCTGTTGGTCCTGGAACGCATCAACCGCAAGTAACAAGGGATTACTGTAGACCACTAATTATCAGTGATTGTTTTGTTCCCAGCTTGATTCAATTTATTACATGATTGAGAAATTTCGAAGGGTCCATACATATTACTTTCGATTCCGGATATATACATTTATTAAGTCTATGTTCCATCTCTTTCCAATGGGGAGCCCTAACTGAAGGTTGGGGACCATGTAATGCAAGGTGTTTCCTTTCCTCGATCAACTTTCTTCCCAAATCTCTCTCTTGCAGTTGTAACTGGTTATGTGAAGTCTTTTGATACAGCCTCTATGAAGTTTGGAGCTGACATAAGGATGGTGAACGTGCAAATGATGGAAAAAAGAGAGAACGCAACCAGGCACAGCCGGTCCACCACTGCTGCTGCAAACTTCCATTCACTGCAGATGGCCTCTGCCTCATCCTGGTCTCGGAATCGCTGGGCTATGTACGCCACCTCCTCCAAAATGTGCTGAATCTCTGGTGGGGGCATGCTGATGCCCATAGCCCCCGCAGCTCCCATGCCAAGGCCTCCAACACTGCCAACTCCTCCAGGTAACTCAGCTTCATCACTTGGGGAGCCATGGGCACGTCCACCCAGTGCTACCCCGGAGTCGCTTGAAGTCGGACAGTGTGAGCTCTCTATGGGGTGGTAGTTGCCAAAGTAGAGGTTCATCGAACCATTGGAGGTGCCTGTGGGACAAGGTGGGCAAGAAGTCTGAGAGAGGGGCACACCCAGGCTTGGTACAGTGCCCATCTCTATGGAGCTTGTGCTGGAGTTGTGTTGGGAGGTGTGACGGTATTTGTAACCTGGCCGCTTGCGCCCTTCCCCTGGTTGTTTCATTCGAAGAAACCAGGCACACCAGTTCAGCAGAACCACACGAATCTAAAAAGATAGAAGAATTTCACCAAAATGTACACACAGTAACACATTCACATAAACAATTTTAAGCTAAATGATAAAATATGACACCAATAACTAGCTGCTTAAAGTCTAAATGTCATATTTTAAACATTAATATTGCTGCACAACTATTAATTCTATGGCTATACTTGACTACAGGCATCCTTGATACTTTGACTCAGTGGTTACTCAGGTTACAATGTAATAACCATCCAGTTACCAGCCCATTTACAAATTGGCAGTCGCCAGGTGGCAGGCTGTCTGATGCTATAGCAAAATACCATGAAAATGCAGTTCTGAAAACTTTATGCCTTATCCTATCATAGTTAATCAGCACTGCCATGCTTTACAGTGTTTCTTCAGCTATGTATGTTTTATTGTGGTTTTTAGCCTGAGATGTGGGTGTTCTGCTGTGATATATAGATGGCAGTCAGCGTTGCATATTTAACTTTTAAATTACACACTCACCCATTTGGGCATTTTGCCTCCATGAGGGTCATGATGATGGAACTGCAGGACGATAACTGTCACCACCACAGACATTCCCACAATCATCATGGTGCTGGCAAAGTACTGGGCTACAGAATAAACAAACAATATTTTAATTGTTTCAGTTTTTGAATTTTATTTATTTATGTTTATCTTTTCAATCCCATGTGAACTACCACATAGTCATATCTGATACACATGTATTAGACAGCACCCTAACATGAACCAAACAAACCATGAAAGAGGTTATTTGCAAAGAAAAAACTGTGCTTTATCTGGGAAAATAAAACCAGCACAGAAATTGTGACAAAATGTCCTGAAAACACCAGAGGAGGTACATTTTCACCCCACAAACGAACATTATGAAGGACATATCTCCCTCCCTCTCTTTCATACAAGTCTGCCCTCCTTTCCCTTATTTGCTGGTGGCTGTGAACTAAGGACAAACAGCATAGCAGGACTACAGCTACTGCAATGCCAGCAGAGTCACATTTAGTGTAATATCAAGAGATTAAGGATTAAAACCTTTGTTGTTGGGATCATGGGGAATAAATGGAAGGAAACAATCAGTACCTACATTATGTAACCTTCATCAACAAACCAGTTAATTTTTAACTAAACTAAACTAAGAATTGCCATGATATATTTACACTTTAGTCAACACAGCTACAATAACTTCTGTCTATCTGTGGGCACAGTGCTGGGTGTTGATTTTGTCACAGGACACAAAAGCAATCAGTCTGCTGATGAAGCTTTACTCACAGTCGTAAACTATATATGTACAATACATTTCACTTTGACCAAGTAAAAGTGAAAAGACACATTACATGCAGGTTTGTAGCTGTAATTCAAAGCATGTAAATGCCCTTCTCTGTGACGGACTATTTCCTCCTGTGACTGACACATAGTTGTTTTAATGATCATCCAACTTTGCACTGAGAAAAATAGAACTGAAGAAAGCACTGTGGATAAAGGAATAATCAGCAAGGAATTGTCTACAAAACCTGCCTGAACTTCATTGGATACACTAGGTGAGATACTAGCATATTGGATATCCATCAATACCAGTAAGCTAGCTAATTTTAGTTAAGATGTCTACTGATGGATGACAGAAAGCTGTATAACTGGTTTCTCTAAATTAAGGTGAAATCCAACCTATTTTCCTGTTGCCTGAGCCTTACTGGAGGTGTAGTGATCAACACCTCCCGCTGATGATTCTATCATCCTACCCACACCAATATGTTACATTTACACACACACAGAAGTATAACCCACCGATGAGAGGAACAGAGTCGGATGTGGCAGGCATGATCTCTGCTACCAGCAGCATGAAAACGGTTAGTGAAAGGAGCACGGTGATGCCTTGACACAAAGACAGAGAGAGAGAGTGGACATGAGCAAATACATCATTATACGTTCAGGGTCACTGGTGTATGAAATCAGTCCTGTGATTACTTATGTACGTAATTAGTGATGTTTTCATGACTCCAGTTATTTATCAGCTGTTGGCTCCTCTGTCGTGTCTAAAGTAGGTTGCAGCTCTAGAAATATCTCAAACACTATGACTATGTAAATGGTGACTACTCATCCAGACAGCTATTCATCAAAAGTCACTGGCATTGATGCAATTCTGGCATAGATTAAGTGGCAAAGCTGGTTTGTTGTACGATTCTTAAACATGTGCAGAGAAATATGAATACACGGAAATGTGAGAGTATGTCGAAATGTTTATGTACAGGGGTGTTATTTCTTTAAAGCTCATTCATTCAAGCTTTGATTTGGTTAATCATTATATAGTTAAAACTGTACAAAGCACATCCAATCTATTAACTAAATGTTTCACAAAGCAAAGGTCATTTAAAAGTCTCCTTTTTTCAAGAGTATGTGTTTGATATGTGTTCAAATCTTCCTCACCCAAAGAAATCTTTTCTCCAGAGTCTGCAGGTAGCAAGAAGACCAGCAGGGCCAAGCCAGAGATCAACACACAGGGGATGAGCAAATTGAGGCCATAATATAAAGTCCTGCGGCGCATGGTGACCGTGAATGTTACATCAGGGTAAGGCTCCTTGCAGCACTCGTAGTATAATTCATTGCGCTTTGCTGGCACACCTAAGGAAGAAGCAAACAAATACAGGTCAAACAATACAAAGTTCACACTAGCTTCTCATATTAACAACCATGATGATTCTCTCTACCTATCTTTTCATTGGTTGGATGGAAGATTGCAGAAGAGGACAGGAGTGGATCTTTATCTGACCAAAATTAGGGCTGTGATTGTTCACTTAGTCCAGGTTAATGGCTTTGTCTGCTTATTACTTTGAACTTTTTTTCTTTAGCTTGGTGAGTGGATATGTCTCTGCCCATTCGTTTCCAGCTAACCTCGCACGTATAGCAGGGCGTGCATGCAGTAATGTCGATGCTCCGACACCTGCCTGGCTGGACACCTGCCACTCACTGAGTTAGAATTCACACACGCAACTCACACACGCACAGAACAACTCAGGGCAGTGACACACAACAGTAACAACATGCTGTGTATCACAATATGTTTAATGTATATTGAATTTTTAATTTATGCGCAGCATAGAAATTTTTTTGCGCTGGGATTGTGTGAGCAGTGCGCAATTGCAGAGGTGCGCAGAATACTATTTGTTGTCTGTTGCAGATACCTGAACAATCTCACCTTGAATTATAATTCCAGAGATATGGTGTGCTTCTCTTACACGTGGCCTGGCAACACTCGTGCTAATGGGTCTAACATTTCAATTGCATGCCATCTGGTCTGTCTGACACTCATTTCCAGCTAGACATCACCCCTGAGGCGCAGGCACTGGGATCTACAATGACTCTGTCCCAGCTGGAGATGCCCTGTTTTGTATGTCTTCCAAAAATGCCCACAATTCCAGTTCTTCCAGCAACAATCACTCAAATAATGGCAGATTGAAATCACTTAAAGCAATAAATCCTCCTCCATCTCGGACACAGGAAATAATCAAGACCAATCCCATTGGGGTAGCACACATGTCGACAATCTTTGACAAATGTATGAATGTTTCAAACAACTTCGTCATCAAAAATGTAAAATTAAAATCTGTTTACTTAAAGATATCAATAATGGATCATTACACAGCAGTAACTCAGTCCACTAGGTCTTGGACTGGGGACCAGAAGTCGCCAGTTTGAGACCCGGGTGAGCCAAAACTCTTGGAGTGTGAGCTGGCAGTGGAAGGTCAGCTCACTTCCTGAGCACTGCTGAGGTGCCCTTGAGCAAGGCCAGGAGTCAAGCGGAGAAATAACTGTTAATATACTTAATGATACAATTACACTGAATTCTACAGTGTATAACTCTCTTACCTACAAGGTCCCACTCCCCATTGGGTATGTAGGTGGATGTATCCACATCCAGCATCTGGAGGTCCAGCAGCCATCCGTTGTGAGTCCAGGAGCCAAACTTCAAGTTGCACTTTTGTACGTCGAAAGGGAACCAGCGCACGTCGATGTAGCACGTACTCTTCAAGATGCCTGGGGGGATGTACTGACAGTAACCCGATGCATTCACAAGAACATTAGTGTGGAAGGTGGCATCAAACCGCTCGTCCGCACTGTGAAGAGAATATGGAGATAGAAGAGTATGTATTCTCAATATTTACTTATCTTGCTTTACAGACATTATTGTTGTCTGCCTGTGGTTTAGGGCTTTTTAAGCTGCCTCTGCTGCACAGAAAAGCTTAATGAGAGCAGTAATTGTCAAATTATTCAAAGCTTAAGATGGTTTCATGTAGCAGACTGGCAAATATTATTAAATAAAAAAAACAAACATTCAAGTACCAAACGATATATTCTCTTGTCTTGGAATAATGCTGGATTGCTGCTGGTGTTCTTTTAAATGTCATGCGGGTGAAGTCCTACTAAAGACAATTTAGGGAGCATTTTGTCATTTGTTTCTCTGTGACCAAAGTTTGCGAAATGATAATTTAAACAGATGGAGGAAAGGATTTCCTTTTTCTTCTCATTGTTATTTTTATTAATATTTTTTGTGGTCAGTGTGTTTCCATGAGAATGGAAAAAATTATGAATAATCCTTGTCTCGTTGTGCTATATTTGTTACAGATTATTGTTTTCCCTCTATTATAGAAACCTAATGTTACTTGAGTGTCTTGATTAACATTCATCTGGATTTACGTGTCCCAATTTAGAGTTACATAACCAGTTTATCTTCATTCATTTTCACCATGAACCAGACAGTGGGTTTTATATTTTCTCTCTATCGTCTGTGACTAAGGTGACATTTTACTCACTTTGGTTTTTTTCTCACTTCCTGACTGCCCGTTTCAGGGTGACTGCATCAAAGAACCCAGTTGTCATGCAACATTTGAGGAATATGAACATTAAATTTGTAAACTTACATCTTATAGTTCTAATCTAAGCCATGGTTTTCAGTTACACAAACTAAACATGGTTTTGATATTTAAAACATTTGCAACTCCAGTCCAAAATGCAATGAAGAAAAATAAATAGAGAACAGATCATTCAAATTCAGCATCAGTAAACTGAGGATACAGTTTAAGCAACTAATTAACAGTTTTTAATCATTTAAAGTATTCAATTTAAGGACATTTGTACAGTTGAAAAAAACAAAACTATTAGTGTGAATCACTGAGTCTTCATTTATTACATGATAGGAACTAAATATCCACATGTAAAGCTATTCTTAAAAGCCAAGTACTCCGTTTGTCATTTTAGGTCATGTGAAAACATTGCTGAGTTACTGCATTTTATGCAAACCCCAGTAAGAAGGATAAGGTCAGTGTGTCTGAAACTTCCTGGAGCTTCTTGCTGGGCTTGCGCTAGCCATTCGCCACTTCGCCACAGGCGAAGTAAATTCCAGATTGGCTACAAGGTTTTTAGACTGTGTAGCCACAGTCTTATTTTTACGGAAAAAACTCTAAAACGTACAACCTTTTCGCTCGCTATTTCCACTAGCGAGCGGCGCTCGCTATTTCCGTTAGGCTATTTCCGCTAGCGAGAACCGCTAGCGCCAGTACTTCCGCTAGAGAACGGCGCTAGCAAAAATTTCGCCGCTATTTCCGCATGCCGACGGAATTAAGCCGAAGCATGCCGACAGAAATAGCCGAAGTGACCCGAACGCTCCCGATCATTAAATATGCACTCGGGTCATGACCTCCTCTCGTCCAATGAAAAACAAAAACATTGCTTTTTTACAAACTGAACCCGCAAAGTGGTGTAAGACAAGGCGAGGACGATCGATCAAAACAATCCAGTGTTTTCTAGTAGAGTTTGTGTTTAACTCCTCATTAATGAACAAATGGTGAATGCTGAGAGGGGGGAGGAGTGGTGACAGACCGATCAGAAGGTAAATGAAAGATATTATCAATACTTGTTTGTAGTCTTCGACTTTTGTTCCCTATGACCAGCAGGAATAACCAACGATGCGTGTAAATATGTATTCACATCGCTTGCTATTTTTAAAACCTTTTTAAATTGTAATGAAAAATCATGTTATTGAATTTAAAAAAATAAAATAAACTATGGCATACAAATGGTGTTGGTGGTGGTCAAAGTTGAAATGTCTTCTAGTCTAAGTAAAACTTACAAGTAAACATTGAGTAATATTTTGTATGACTGTATCTTCACATAGTGAATGGAAGTTTTCAATTGTTGAATCTCACATTCATACCTGCATAAAGTAGGATAGAAATACAGCTTGAACTGTTGACTTTAGTGTATTTTGTAGGTAAATTGAACAGAAAATTTTGCCCTCAGAATGCAGGAAAACAACCCCATTTTCTAAAAAAGCATTGGTCGTCCGCCCGTGCGCCACTGTCTTGGACAAAGAGTGTGGCTTTTTGTGGCTTGCTCAATTCTTTTACACTGAGCCACAGTGGCTTAGTCATACTAGCTCCTAGTGCAAGCCCAGAACAGTCACAAAAGAACTTGACGGGCATCTCAATAGAATCTGAGGATGGACTCGTTTTTTCCTCTGCTATTACTGAGATTGGGTGATCAATGTTTTTCAGGGGAGATAAGTACAGGTATGTTCTTTATTTATTTTCTTCTCTCTCTCTGCATGTGTATGTGAGTATGTGTTTTTGTGGGTACTTGTGTGGCTTGGACCTAAGCAGCGCATGTGATGAATTATTCAAACTATGACCTCACTTTATTTGAAGGTATGTGTGCTTTCCTGCTTAGATGTCACAACAAGCATGTCCTAAACTGTGAGTGTGTGTGTGTGTGTGTGTGTGTGTGTGCGTGCGTGCGTGCGTGCGTGTGTATTGAAAACCCATGCTTGCATGTAATATAGATTTTTTTTCAACGCAAATACTTCAGAATAACACATTTAACATTTTAATAATTAACTGCACACAAATGGACAAGTGATTGTCCCGAGTGAATTTTTCTGTCAACATAACACTCACACACGCACACTGGAGAAAGAGTTCTGTGAAAGGTGGAAATGAGATTGAGTGACAGCGGTGGCAAAGAAAAGTTTCTGAACCCTGGGACATGATTCTCCAAGCTTTACTCTCACTATGCAAAACAAAAACCACATACACACACAAAGAAAGCCAATGAAAGACATAGATGGGGAAGTAACTTATCCACATGGTGTTAAAAGTGTCTTAGAGCAAGACTTCAATGTCAGACCAGAAAAAAATACATAACAGGACAATATTCTGAAAGCAGAGCTCAATTACAATATGCTTTTCAGAATGGTTGCTATTCTAAGCCTGGTTCTGGTTCTGATTCCCGAGAACAGCTCCTCCACACTCCTTTTAATTTTACACTGACTGAAGTGTTTGTAAGAATATTAACACTGAATTTCTGAAGCCTGATAAGGTATAACCAGTACTTTCCTCTTTCTTAATGAGCAAAACGTTATGCAAAGCCTAATTTACATTGATTGATTAATCTAATGATTGCTTTTATTTATATTTTTAGTAATCAATCAATCTCAAAATGAATACACCAGTAATTCTAAATGGAATCTTGTTGATTTGTTTTCATGTGTGGAATCGGGTTACTAATCTGTTGATTAGATTTATACTGTAACGGTGGATTAAATTAACATCCACCCATTTTCTGTTACTGCCTCTCCTGTGGAACCAATCCCAGCTGATTTTGGGGAGGAGGCAAGTACACTGGAATTGCCAGATCCACATAGTAAGACAAACCACTATTTAGGTCTATGCCCCGTCCCATCTGCTGAAGAGGACTGTTTGCTGGGATATTTAAATTGCATTCCTATTGAGTATTATAGAGATGCCACTGATCTTGATTAGCAGAGTTCCACTAATGATTTCAAATGTCATCAGGCACACCATTATCTTCTTGGTAACAGTAAATACCACTGAGCTACATCTAATCTGGATCATACGCAAACAAATAGTGCAGTGAAAGTAACACCTTAATCTTTATGACTTTTGTGTCTCAAGGTATCTTTTAAAGCCAAGATCCGAAACAAAATACAATTCAGACTTTGCAAATATTATTTCCAGATCTTAATAATGTATCAATAATAATGGTCACAGAATAGTCATCATGTTTGTGATTCAACCATTCAGTCATCTAACACCATTTGACACCATTTGTCCATTAATTTGATTAATTCATCTTTACATCTGTGTCAGTGCTTTTTTCTGTAGCTACCTTCCTGAATTAGGATTCTGTCTGTGGTTTAGCTGAGCTGGATGTCCTTCCTGTGCCTCATTGATCCTCAGTCAAGTGAGACCGTTGGTTTTTCCCGCTAATGAAAAAGGACAGCAAACAGCTAGCTGTTTTAGCTCATACAGTCAGACAAGCACACATACATGCATGCAAGCAGGTACAGCTTCATCAACGAAGCAGCAGAGCTTCATTAGAAACTGGGTCTCTATCTCAGTGGAGGCAACATTACAAAACATTAGTAAGTATGGGTAAAGAATAAATGTAATGTTTTCCCAGGGCAGTATGCATGGGTATTGTCTAGATGACTCAAAAAATATTATAAATGCATGAAACATTATTGTGCAACAGTGTGAATCAGTGGGGGAACATAGGATTGACAATATGAGGAGACATGAGACGAATGATTCATCACAGACAAGTTCACTTTCATCTCAATATTTTTAAAACGTTTCAAGATACATCTGACATTTGCACCACCAAAATCATTAAACTGATATTAAAGCACTACAAATAAATGAAGGGATTTATGGTGACCTCTCATCTGAGCAGAAAGCTAGTAAGTTAAGATTCTATTCAACAAAATCCTGGTGACTTATTGGCTGCACACTGATAGCCAACTGCGTAATAGTGTGCCATTTATGTGTATAATTGAGCAGTGTGTGTGTGTGTGTGTGTGTGTGTGTGTGTGTGTGTGTGTGTGTGTGTGTGTGTGTGTGTGTGTGTGTGTGTGTGTGTGCACACCTATGTGCATGCATGTATGTATGTACGTGTGCGTATGTGCATGCTATGCTCTGCACAGGTATTTACTATATATAACAGAGACAGGAGTTCTGAGGTGTGTTGTAATTAGCTATGCACACAAGACTTTATAGCAGCATCAATGTTATTGCATTAAAGTGTACATTCTCTTCTCCTCGGGGGGCACGTAAAGCTTGTAGCTCGGCAGTAGACTGAATCTTTCAGTGTACTGTTCATCTGAGGAAAGCAATAGACTGAGAACCACTAACAACAACCCGCTCTTTAATTCCTTTTCCCTATAATGGCCAAACCTATTGTTGCAGAAACACATGGTCAATGGTTATTCTTTCACAGCTCAAAGTATGGTTTTGGATAAACAAGAACTCTGGTATGTCCACTTTGGGCTGTTTAAAATACATGAACCATTTTCAATTGACTTCCATTACATTTGGTCTGCATGAATCCTATCGATGTTTGTTTTGTTGCCTCCATATCTTCCCTTGAGCGTCTCCAACAGATAAAAATGCAGTAAAATAGCTCTGAATCTGCAGATTCAGATGAGAGCAGAATGTTTCACAGACAAATATGAACTAACTGAAGTGGCCCCAGTATTATGCTGAAAACATTTTTATTTGATCAGTAGATCAGTTATTTTTCAATGTCAATTTGTACAGCTGATATTTCAATGATGATTTGTGCCAAATGCCAATTCCTAGCTTGAAACTATGCTATGTTAGCATGTTAACGACAGTTTCCCTTATTTCATCCCTTGAGTTTTTATTATACTAACTTAAAGTTACTTGAAGTTTATTATATGAGATATTTAATTGGTTCTGTGGGTCGTTTTGCCACGATCACTTTTTATTTTGTTTGCTTTTTCTAACTATTTATTTTGACTGCAGTGTTTTACACATGTGTGCATGTGAATGATATGTGCTTTATAACATGTAATTAAATTGCCTGCATACAGTGTCATTGAGCTGCCAGCATTTTAGTAGATTTGTTTATCATGAAATCAAAATGCTCAAATACTGTACATTTAAACCCTTAAACTAAAAATGTCTGGGTTGTGAACCCCCAAATTTCTGCTTTGTGAGTCCAACACTCCACATCTTATGACTCCTGTGTGGTAAAAAGTCTGTTTTCTGAATGGCAAAACTTCAGTCATATCCAATGGTAAAGTTTTTGGGAAACAGAGACAGTTTTGTGTGAACAGACTTAAACTGGATGCAGAAAAACGTGTAACACAAGAGACGGCAGCTGAGAGAGTAGCGAGACGTAAACGGGTGGACTGTCAGAAGAGAGGAGAGTAAAAAGCTGACACCTTGACAGTCAAAGATAGGTAGATGGGAAAATTTATAAAGAGGGGATAGTGAAAGCTGAGAAAGATAAAATATGAGGAGAAAGAGTTGATTGAATAGAGTGAATTAAAGTGAGACAGTGAGTTATGAAAGAGAGATTGGGGAAGACAGAAATAGCATGAGAGGAGAAGAGAGATGGTCAGGTGAGGAGGGAGTTAGGGAGGAGCAGTGGCAGAGTGTAAAAGGCAGAGAAAGAGAGGGGTGAGAGCAGAGCGATGAGGATGGGTAATCCTCGCAGGTCTAAAAGCTGAGCTTTTAAAATTTGGGTCAACACCTCCAAACCTTTGTTTTCATCCCTGCGTTCCCTGCTTCATTCCCGTGTCGGTGTTTGCTTTTGTGCTACGAGGAAATACAGGGAGGCATGACGAGGAATATCAAAGACTCTTCTCTCAAATATCTGTGACGATCTACCACCAATGAAAAACAGCCTTTCTTAAGCTCAGTTTATGTGTTGGAAGTTATTAAAATCCTTGATTTCTTTAATTAGAATTTCCTCTGTATGATTGACTCTTTGTCTTTATCTGAAAAATCTGAAATCAAATGCTGAGAAGAGTGTAAAATAACTCCTAAGTCATCAATGCTATTCTATTAAAACAATTTCTATAAGCAAATCAGTTGCTCTCTTCAATATTTTTTTGATTCACTTCCTGAAGCAATTCAATTGGTTACAACTAACCATCACAGAAACTCGACAGTATGGAGGAAAATGTAATATGTTAATCACCTTGACATATCCCAAGTTAAAAATGCTAAGAAAGGTAAATGTATTAAATTTATTCATATTATACACAGGACAAGCACTAGTGGATTACAAACTAGCTTAAAAAGACAGCAACTAAAAAAAGGGCAAAGGTCACAAATTTTTGCGATTTTCCATAATCCTTTCAACTTAATTATACCTTCCAGAATCATGATCAGCTTTTTTTAGAGCCACTACAGAGGTGACATCAAAACTATAAGTACCAGATACTAATTACTTTTTTTAGCGCAATTAAAAAAGCAACGAGAATCACATTGAGTTGATATGATATAGAGGAAACAAGACTTTAGAGGAAAGGCAGTTTCAGGACACTCTCTGTCTCATTACTATCAGAAAAAACTTGTAATTTTTTTCTCAGGGGGGCGAAGGGCTAAAGGAAGCTGACCTGTTGTAAAGGAGGATGTCAGGGGTCCAGACCTGGTCTGAGGGGAATCGAAGGTTCTGGACACCAGGGTAGCTTTCTGGATTCCAGCTCAGGTAGATGTCAGTCCAGTACTGAGGAATAGAAATGTGAAGCTTTTGAGCTATAAATTGCTACTCATTCTTACATACAGTATGGATTAGTAATGAAATGTTATTCATCTCAATACATAAATGGGGCAGTGGCACAAATAATAAAACACAAGAAGGCTAGTCTTGCTAGACAGAGAATAAAAAAAGCATCATACAGGGTTCACAACCTACATTTACTGTGGATTTCTTGCACAGGCAGTGCTTTCATTAAGAACCTGTTCAGAAAAAACTTAAAGTGACAAAAAATAATGGCTATTGAGATATTCTTTTCTCAGCTTGTGTCGATTTCACACATCTTCAAGTCAAGACGTCTAGTGATATGATCAGTGAGCACAAATCAAATTGGTTCCAGTAGTCCTATAAGCTGTACAGTCAAATTCCACTATGAATGAGTCTCTTTCTCCTGTCATTCTATATCACCTTCCCTTTTCCTTCTCCACTACTCTGTCACACAATCTTGACAGTCTGTCAGTGATGATTTTAGATTCCAGCATCTTGGATGGATGAGCTAAAGCTAACACTGGATGTGCTGCGCTCGACTGAGAATGTTAATATTTTTGACTGAAAACTTTCACAGAGATTGAATCCAGAGATATATAATGTGTCTGAGTCTGTATCATCAATTTTTAATAACATCAAAAAGCCGTGCGTAATTTAACAAAGTCACTCACGCAATCTGGATTTTAACTGAGTAGTAAAGTCATGGATCTAATTAAAGCACATTATGTTCAAGTCACGAGTGTTGACTCACCAGCTGCAGCCAGGCATTGGTCATTAGCACTTGGTTCTTCTCATCCTGTGGATAGATGTACCAGTAAATAAAAAGAAGGGGAAAAAAGAAGGGGAGAAAATAGGCTTTGTTGTCAGTTCATTAACCAAAAAACAACAAACTAGACAAAGTGAAATGCATGAAAGCATGATTTATGTAACCACGCTTACTTCCGTTAACAGATTTCACAGTGGGACCATTTAATAAATTACACAACAGCTACAAAACTCTATGTCCCAGTGGATTTAGACGAAGGAGATGAACTGTAAAATATGACTATCACTTCACGGAAAAACAAAACAAAAACAGAGACAAATTATGTCACATTCATCGAGCAAAAACATATTAAAAGGCGCATTGTGACTGATGCACAATGATGAGACCTGCTTATTCATTTAATTAGACAAGTTGTTTTAAATATGTTCTTATCTAGTTAAGTGTTACCTACTAAGCCAGGCCAACCTATGGCTCACATGCAGCTCTTTGCTCAGTTTCATGCGACTGTGTGTAAATGTGTATGTTAATGTATGTGCTTTGCTTAGCTTGAGTTCAACACGGTGTGTTCATCTAAGGCACATGCAGGTTTGACCCAAATCTTTGGGAGGTAAAACAAAATTGTTGAGTATTGTGTCATGTTCACTCAAAATTTCAAAGAAAAATGAACAGTAAAAAGAAAATATTCTTAATAATTTGGTTTCATCTTATTAGTTTCTTTTATCAGCTGTAGCAAAATCAACTTGAGTGATTGCCTACAGTTTATTTACTGTATATGATGCACTAGTTTTCAAAGTAGCATCATATTCTAACTGCATCATGAAAATATTTCTGTGATCGGCTGAAAGCAAGCAAAGAAAATTCTCTTCACACTGGACAGCAGGGGAAGACTGAATAGGATCAGAAGGATTTAGGCTTTTTCAATGTGCTGCATCAGTTTATCAATATGTGCCAAACCCATCTCTGCTGCATGTGTTTTCTGGAAGCAAATGACCCAGATGAACAGAAGTCACAGCTGAATGTAACAATGTGTCGCTTCAGAGATTTCATAGCCCCTCATGCTTTATGTATATTGGTGTGCATATTTGTGTGTCTATTGGATTTACAAAAATAGAATTTTTTGTAAAAAATAGTATAAATTGTCTAATTTAAGAAAAATAATTTGTCAGAAATACTTTTTTTTACTGTGAACAAGTCATGCAAAAGATAAAAAATAAAAAAAAACTAAAATTTTATTTTGTAATGTACTGATATGTTTTATTTGGATGTTTTAGTCATATTTTTACTTCCTGCTATAAGAAACTCTTTGAATATTTCACTTTCTCTTTGGAACCAAGCTTTTTCTAGGAGCATCTGAAGTGCTCTCAAGGGGCCCCAATGGCCCCTTGGCAGCTTTGAAAATTTTTAGAAGCTACCCTGTTTAGGCTTTGGGTCAGTAATAAGCACAAATCAGACATATAAACAGAAACGTAATTTACGTATGTAACTATGGTTCTATGAATTCTGGATGACGTGCAGATCGTGTACTGTATTAATATCAACAAAGTCACGGGTGTGATATGAGAGATCTTATTCAGTCTTCAGAATGAATAGAAGAATGAATAGAACATCTTTATCAGTCATTCAGAGTCAAGGGTGACATGTTTACTGACGCCAGAACAATAATTTGCTCCCCAATGCACCAGGTAACTACAACAGGTTTTTGTGTAGTTTGATTTTTTTTAGATAATTTTACATTTTCTTATATTTATAAATTCTTGAATGGAACTCATAAACAGCTATAATGCAAATTATTCAAAAAATGCACAAAATACAAGTAAATGCTATCTTCCTTACCACATCTATGATCTGCAGTAGTGTCATGCCCAATTCCACCAAGATGGGGGCTGAGTCGTTGACCACAGGTCGCTCCAGTCGGTTATAGTTGGAAAGCAGTTCCTTGTATAGCTTCCTCTGGTATTCTCCCTGCAGGGATCCTGGGGAAAACAAGCAAGATAAACTGACTAAGATGATGGTAATCAATCAAAGTAGATGTCATGTGAGTACAGTTTATTTATCATGAGCAAAATTTGAAATGTATTTTTTAGCTATTTTTCTTGAATACTTTTAACTGCATTTTAATCCTGAAAGAACTATAAATTGTCTCCCTAACTTTTATCCTGCATATAATAATTTGCATTGTAAATATAATGTACTGTAACTAATGAGCCTTTACAGTTTCTACCAAGCTGTTTCTGATTCCTTCATCCAGTCGAGGCGTGTTGGTGTGAGCAGCATTTAACAGGAGGGTCTGTTGTTCAATACACATCCACGGACTGTACAACACACACACACACACACACACACACACACACACACACACACACACACACACACACACACACACACACACACACACACACACACACACACACACACACACACACACACACACACATTGTGCAGCTTCTTCAAGTTGGAGTGGACTTCAGGTCCAGAGTAATGAGGAAAACACACTTGTTGGCCTAACTTACATCACCATTATTGATCGTCACCTTCCAGACACATTTAGTATGACCCATTTGTCCTCAAATAGAGGGAGGCAGAAACAACTTAGCACCCACACAGCATCACTCCACATTGTTACCAACCTGAGTCACCTTCTTATTAGTGCTGTTTACAAACACCAAGCAAAGGTGCATTTAATGAATGATATAATTAAATACTTTATTTTACTGTCATATGGGAATGGAGACAATAGATAGAAAAAAAAAATCAGAGACAAGCATGTCACATAAGTAAGTAATGAGGAGGGAGGAATAAAAAGAAGAGGAGCAGACTCTACATCTCTGTAAAGCTGTGAGGACGAGTGTAAGTTTGACCCAGAATGGCATTGTTTTGTCTGTAAAGGCTAGAATGAGAAGAGTTGTGTCAGGGCTGTGCGTGAGGTCAGTGATGGAGGGACCATAAGATGCTGCTCAATCCCATCCCATCACACTGATGCATCACTTTTCACAACTTCAATCATTCATTCATCTTCTCAACCCGCTTTATCCGCTGACACTCCAGGTGCTCATGTGGAAGTTGGCATACAATTATTTATTTTTATCTGTAATATGCTTGAATTGACACCCAAGCAAATGCTCTAACAGCTGCTGTACTTATGGGTTCTGCAAAGATGAAACACAATTTCAATGAATCAATGCACAGGGAGATAATGTCACGAATCTGTCCATTTATGCAAAACGTAATTGCTTTCATACATTCACTCAAATTTAACTAGAGTAACAGCAGCTGCTATCCTACCAACTTTCCTCCTGTGTTTCTCCTGGTTTTATTAACTTCAATTGTGAACTGGGGCTCAAATAAATACAACTACAGTAACAAGGCAGTAAGAGACTACAACATCCCTCGACACTCCTGAATTCAAAATTTTACCCTGACCTATACATTTTTGTGCCTCTGGCTTCCTGAAAATGTTGGTTTTTGTTTTGTGATTATATTTCATCAGGTTTCAGAGATGTGTACTTAAAAAGGTATAAAAGTGAAAATTTGACCCTGACCTAGTTTTTCAAGGTCAAGGCTGTGATCTAATTTTCATCCCCTTTGCCTCCCTAAATATAACACCTTTTGTTTCATCTTTCTATCTTATTCCTGATATATGTGCAAAAAAAATTACAAAAGTTAAAATTTGACCTTGACCTAGTTTTCGAAAGGTCAAAGTCATCATCTCATTTCCATCCCCTTTGCCGCCCGAGTAATGTGCTTTTTGTTTCATCTTTCTATCTGCAACGGTTAGATAGATAGATAGATAGATAGATAGATAGATAGATAGATAGATAGATAGATAGATAGATAGATAGATAGATAGATAGATAGATAGATAGATAGATAGATAGATAGATAGATAGATAGATAGATAGATAGATAGATAGATAGATAGATAGATAGAGATGATGACACACACACAGTGATCACAAGCAACTGAATGCTACAACATAAACGTGATATTCACAGACACAGTGGGATAAGATGATGGGATTCAACATACTTTTAAATATGCAAATGTGAATAATATGGGGCACAGCCTGAAGGACATTCTTCCCATGCTTCCTCCCTAACTTCAGGCTTTCCATTTATAATCTCCATTCTTCACACCATCTTTCTCTCTCATGTGAAACCCACTTCGATTTTTTAGAAACTCCCCTCCATCTCAATTCTGCTGTATATTTTTCATTTCTCTCTTTTTTACTGCACCTGTCTCCTTCTGTCAGGGGTTTTATTCCTTTACAAGCCTTACTGAATCTTGTGATCTCCCATCTTTTGTCACTTCATACAGCCCTCTGTCTTTTTACCTCTGCTCCTCATTTAAAGTCTGTCTTTTCTCATCCTGAAGTCACTTTCTTTCTGCTTTCAGCATTTGTTACTTGTTAATTGCAAAGAATTAATGTAGGTTAAAAGGGAATGAACAAAAAGCTGTATAAAAGTGCACAGGATCTCGGCGCTATCACCATTTAGCATCATCTGCAAACAAATGGTGGGATTTAAATATGAGGTCCCTTGAGGAAGAGAAAGAGGGAAGCCAAATAAACAGGCAGAAAGTGTACTTCATTCACGGTGTTAAATTATACGTGTGAACTGAGAGGTCAAAAATGTTTTGCAGTGGTTTCTGAAAACACAAGCCACACACACACACACACACACAAAAGGAAGGTCACACTGTAGAACTATTTTGGTCACGCATGTAAAAAATCTCTGAAGTGTGATGCAACGTTTTCTTTGGTTTCACCAATGCACCATATCTGAAAAGATGTAAAACATACTAGAATAAATTTCTGTACTTTTGTTCAGACTCAGCATGTTCTGTGCAGGTCACATGGTGGTTGCCTCTTTCTGTTTTCTCTCCCCAGTGATTACAATTCCTTTGTGAACAGAATTATTCTGTGTTCTTATTTAATCACATATAACCAGTATTGGAAATAGAAAAGGGAAAACAGTTTTATATCTATGTCAACTTTTCAGATCAGATTCTTTATCTGGTCACTATTCTCCCAATGGTGATAGGAAAATATTATTTTATACACTGATTTGTGTAAAAATTTGAGGCCATTCAAACAAACGAACCCTTCACACATCCACTGTGTCCTGTTATGTGGCTCACCCTAAAAAATATGCATTAAAATCTGCTCCTCATTATTTTGAGTGATTCTGTCTGAGAAACAAGCTCCCTAAACTTCCAATATTCATGCTAAGAGCAAATTCTGTAATCCAGCCTGTAACATAACAGAGCTCTGATCCCAGAATGCTGTGGGACAGAGGGACCAGAGTAATGAATCCGAAGCAGGAGAGGGCTGAACAAAGAAACCACAGACAGGCTGTTGCTCCCTGAGGACCTGGACAGTCAACACTTCAACAAATGCAACACATTTACTGACATTCAGATGTGAATATTTTGTGTTACAGGTACCAGAGTGACTTTTTACACAACTTGGACTGGTGCGCCAAAACCTATGTCACTTGATGTAACCCTCCTAACCCTCTTAACACTTACCCTTACCCTAACTATGACAATTTTACCTCTAAGTGCACTTTAGAAATGTGCAACCGGCCTGTTTGGAACAGGCACTGCATTCATACACAACATCACAATAATATAAAGGGAACAAACCTTGTGTTCCCAGGAAGAATGTAAATGTGGTTATGCTCTAGGTTAAAAGGCCAATATCTGGAAGTGGATACGAGTATGAACATTTGTCAAAATACAATGTCTGAACTGGTTGAAAACATTTAAGGTCTGAGATGTTGACAACATGTTTAAATGAGAGAGATGTTTGTAGATTCTGGGGGACAGGGATTTCACAAGCCTATAGGCTTCTACCCGTCAGCCGTTTTTGGGTTTTTTTTCGGCTGTAAATGTGATGAAGATGTGAAGTCTGTTATATTAACATGTCTGGAAAAGAATGAACTGAATAAATAAATAAAACTAGATATATGTTGTAACCCTAACCCTAACACTGAAGCACAGGCACATGATTTAATTATTCAAAGCTTGAAGCTGGAACAACATACACACAACATAACAGACACTTCCTTTTTCAAGCCTGCAAATGTGTCTCTACCTCCACAGAGAACATCTGTCAGCCCCTACCATTAAGATCTGTATCTTAAAAATGTCAAAATGTAGAAATAATGAGACATGATGTTTGAAGAAGTCTGTTCCCTGTCTGTGTATATGTGTGTAAAATGTGTTCATATCTATATATACAATTTGGAAAACGTGTCTTTCATACAAATCTCAGAGAATCTTGCAATCTGCTCCATTGTCACTGTATATTGATTCCTACTTGTGAACTCACATGTGTGTGTGTACCTTACACCCTTCTATCTCTAAAATAAGCAAGTGAGCATTGAATTAAATTAAGGTCACTTCTACAACAGTGGACACCTCATTATTTCCCTATCAATCATTTGGTGGGGGAAGGAGTTGAGGGAGGTCAGCAGTGAAGCATCCAGATGTTCAGCGGGTTTGAGCCTACGTGGTAACCCAGGTGGTTTGTTTCAACACAGACAGAGAGAGACAGGTAAAGAGGGAGAGGGGGAGTTAGAGCAAAGAGAGATGATGATAGCAGACGGCGTGAAAATAATTGTTTAGAGAGGCGCTAGACAGAGAGGAAGAAGAACATACTGTGAAGGTGGAGGGCAACCGTCAGCCCTAAAAAGATCCATGCACTCGTTTTTATGATGCTGTTTAGTTTTCAATGATAACATTTAAAACACACAACTGGCTAAAGTGTCCAATTATTTATTTGAATTCTCACCCCAGTTTTTGGTTGATTGGTTTTAGGATTAGGTGCAATTTAATTTTGCCTAATAACAGGCAAGTTAAGTGGAATTTAGTGCTGGTAACCAGCAATAGCTACTGCCTTACTCTCTCTGTGAGGATAAAAATGTAATTGCATCTGATGTCGTCAGCTTTGTTTTAAAGAAGCATTTTTTTATGAACTTGTACTTAACTAAGATTCACTTTACCCAATTTGCTTAAATGCTGAAGAATCTGATGGAATATCAGCACAATAGTGAACAACAGTCACAACACCAGTCCTTATGTACAATAATACATCCCTCTAATAGTACACCATTTATAACAAGCAGGAGCTGGGGACTGAGGCTCAAAACAACGGCCTTCCAAGAGATGGACAACTCTTCTCAGACTTGAATTAAAGCCACCCATAGTCTATATAAGAAAAAGTTTACTAAAAAAGCATACTGATAACAAGAAGTTTAGATGATGCCAGTGACTACCTACTGATGACTAATGATACTAAAGCTGCTCCACTAATTTTTATCTCCAACAACAGCATATCCAACGAACTAATGAATTACCTGGTTCTTAATGCCGCATGGCTGCAGTCACATTTTTTTGTTTATCAAACATAGTACAATGGCTTTTAGATACAGTTTCTGTTTGGCCAAGTGTCATTCATATATCAGTCTGCACCTTTAAAAGTAGCTCAGTGCTCAACCCTTACTAGTGCACATGGATATGGAAATGTATAAACATAAACTATACCACTGTTTTACAAAAAATGTGTTGTTTAACTTTTCCGTATTTACACAATATCTAATACCTGCAACCCTGAGTAGCTTAAGACAGAAGCAGCACTGAGGGGAAGTAATGTCTAAAATCACTCATGGTGAGAGAGAAATGAAGAGTCAGTATGGGGGAGATGAGGGATGGTGAGGGAGACCAAAGGGATTTAAGTAGTAAGTTAAATTGTACATCCACTACTTAATCCTTTATTCATTTTTCATCACTCTCTATTAATGTCTTTCACTTTGCTGCCCTTTATTGTGTCTTTGTGCTCTTCTCTTTCCATGTCCACTCAGCAGTTATGAGTGTGTGAATATTGTGCTAAATGCACCCCTCCAAACGCAGCATTCACAGCATCATGTCGCAATCTACAGTGAGGATCAAGCGTACGGTGCTGCATAGTAATGGAGATTTAAATGGATGGATTCATTGAAGTGAGATCTATTAATCTATGGTCGGGGGGCTCAAAGCCTTAAAACCACTGGCTGCTTAATCCTAATCCAGAAGCTAAGACCTCTTCTGTGTTGAACCACTGAGTGCTTGGTTACTGCATCCGCACTCCAACACACTGAGGAACACAATCTACAATGCATTTATTGTCCTTTCAGAACAAAAAAAAAATTGGAATCAGAAGGCTCTAGCTGTAGTTAGTACTTGAAGGAAGCTTCCACTGTTGTAACACCACCAAAACAAACCCATAAAAATACCAACTATGAAATAAAACCACAATTTGAAATCTTCATGATTTAACAGTGCAGAGTCTAGCAATCTGTTGTATACTGCTTAGCACGGAAGACATAATAACAAGCATACTGTGGAAGAGTTGCAAGAGGAGAAGAGACTAAATGGAGGAGACAGAAGTCATCAGAAGAGATGAGGCATTGCAGTTAAATCAAGCAGATATTATTACAGCATATGTGCCAGCCTGCACTCTTACCAGTCTCTGATTCCATGAGACAGGGTCAAGACAATTAAGAGAATCTGTATATCTTTGGGGCACCTGAAATGGGGTTGATTATTCTATTTTTATTTGTTGAAAAACTGAAAAAGAAGGAAAGAAGAAAAAACAGATTTGTGTCCAAGGACAAATAATACCCCTGCTACTGGAAAAATTCAATTTTGTTGACATGGATAGACTATTAACTCTGTCCTGAGAGAATTATAACAAGTTGACATAAAAATCACCTAAATTGAAAGAATGTTTGATCTTGTTCCATGGGTTTTTGTAGAGATGAGGATTGACTTTAACTCTACTCACAGGTGAATATGAGGAAACTGACATGAAGCTGATCTCAGTTCAAATGTGCCAAACATATATTGTAGATGATAGTCTCTCAAATATGTTATACTTGGAGGGACACTCATTTACCAAGGAATAATCTATCCCAGTCAGTTTATCCTCTGTTTCATAAGCCTGAGCACATCCATCTGATTCACTTCATCATCTGTCTACAACAGTGTGGAATAGAATCTAAGACACGTCTGTTGCAAGGAAGCTCAAATGTCTCGCTCATCTCTTTTTGTTAGTCTCCTGTGTGTTTCTCTACAGACAGCGACTCATGAATGGTGCAGTGAATCATAAAAGGACAAATGGTCCTTTAACACCACTTTCCAAACAGTCCTGCCAGCATTCAAACAAAACTCACAATATAGATAAAAATTTAAAATAACATTCACTTTCTCACAAATGCTGGCAGTCCACCTAGTCTGTTTCCTTAATAAATCTGCTCACAATAAGGTCTTAGAATAATCTTGAGTAACTGGGTCAGGATTTCTGGAACATAGACTGCTGATGAGTTGTTTGGGATTTTTTTTTTTAATGAATTATTTATTGTAATTATTTTTTTGGTAGATGTCTATGATTGTATCTTAAATCTCAGAAACCGGGACCAAAATAATCTGCATGAACAAATTGCAACCCAGGAGGAAACACATGTATTTTTGATTTTGGGGTGAACTGTCTCTTCAGGTGTTTTTTTTTATTTTTATGAAGCTCTTGCTTTGTTTTGGGGTTTTTTGTTCGTTATGAAGTTAGCAAATTATGTTTTGGTACATGGACAAAACGTTCATCTCCATCATCCTTCACTGGATGTACAGTCTGCTTTAAAACAGACTAGGACATTTTCAATTGGTCTTTCCAGTAGTTTGGTCAGCCTTGAGGGTTCAAATGACATTTTCATAACCAACCAAACTGCATTAGCTGGGAAAAAGCACCAGCAACCATTTTTACCAAACAGGTGAAGTGAAGCAGCTATTGCAAGTCTATTGCAACACCGGAATCTATTAAAAAATCCAATTAAAATTTATTCAATCTACACAAACTAGTCATCAATTCAGTTGATGGTTTGGTTGGACTAGAAATAAATTCAAATAAAAAATAAAATACTGTGGCTATAAGGAGTGAAACATAGATTTTCTCTTGCATTCTTAAATGGTCTATGCTTCAGTTGAAATTTGAATCTGCTTCATGCCCGGACATTTTGGTATCGTGGATGAAAAGCCACATGAACATGAGTAATTCTACTGATTTTGTGTAACAAACCTTCTGAAATCTTGTGGGAACACATGACACGTAAACAAAGATGTCACCACAGATCATCAAGCAACAACCACACATTGGATCTACATGGGAAAAAAAGCTGTTTATCAGGCCAAACAATGGACTGTTTATCCGTTTTAAAATTGGCATATGGAGTAATTTTACTGTTACACTGGAAAATGAAAGAGAACAAAGACTGTTGTGGACCAGGAAGTAGCAAAGATTAGTCAGGATGAAATGAGGAGGGCATTGAAGAGGATGAAGAGTGGGAAGGCACTCGGTCCTGATGATATACCTGTAGAGGTATGGAAGTGGTTCTGACTGGGTTGTTCAACAGGAGAAGAAGAATGCACAGGCAGGAGAAAAGTGTCAAGTGTGATGTGTAATAGAAGAGCTTCAGCTAAAATGAAAGGAAAGGTGTACAAAACTGTGGTGAGACCAGCGATGTTGTTTGGTCTAGAGACAGTGTCACTGAGGAAAAGACAGGAGACAGAGCTGGAGGTAGCAGAGATGAAGATGCTGAGGTTCTCTCTGGGAGTGACCAGGAAGGATAGGATCAGGAATGAGTACATCAGAGGGACAGCACATGTTTGAGGTTTTGGAGATAAAGTCAGAGAGGCCAGACTGAGATGGTTTGGACATGTCCAGAGGAGAGATAGTGAATATATTGGTAGAAGGAATCTTGAGTTTTGAACTGCCAAGCAGGACCCTTGGAGGAAGACCAAAGAGGAGGTTTATGGATGTAGTGAAAGAGGACATGAAGGTAGTTGGTGTGAGAGAAGAGGATGCAGAAGACAGGGTTAGATGGAGGTAACTGATTCACTGTGGGGACCCCTGAAGGGAAAAGCCAAAAGGAAAGAAGAAGTAAATATACTGTTTTAAATGAATGCACTCATTATTTACCAGTAAAACTGAACATTTGCATAAAAAATATTGTACAGCTAAATCTGCATTGACAGGAAAACTCATGCTGAACTAAAATGCTGCAGCACCCAGTCTCCTGCTTTAAAATTAAGATATAATAGAAGAATGACCGCTTGACTTTGGTGGAGGTCTACGCTCTTTGAAAGAGAAACCAAGGCTCAAAACACTTTAACTTCTTGCGATATCTTGACAGTAGATAGAACGCTTGCTGAACATTACTGTCCCAGCATGAGAGAGCATCTCTCTCCATGAAAAACAGCAGAGTGTCACAAACTGCTGCTTTCCTCTTTGTCACTTCCTTTATTCTTCTTTTCGATCATTAAAGTTATTTCTTTCCAGCAAAGTGACAACATCATGTTTTGCCCATGAGCAATCATATAGATGCTACCTATCCACACTATAAAACATAATTAGATCATGGGAATTGGAAAAGAAACAAAAAAAATCTTCAATAAAGCCACAAACAACCCAGATGCTACAACTAATGATTGTGATGTGATGATGGAATGGGGATTAGGAGAGAATTACGAGTCATGCATGCAAATCTCATTGCACACGAATGAACGAACATTAACACAGATACTCTTTTCGTAGGCACAGAGCATTTAAAAATAACTCTTAATGCAATAAACTGCTGTATTAGAAAGGAGTGTGACCACACTCAGAGAACAGCCCACATTCAGGATGCAGGAAAAGGTTATTGTTTTTCCCCCCAAAATTCACTGATTCAGATGCCAGAGTTGCTCAGGAGAAAATCTGATGACCATAATTAAGTGATTTCTGTGGTTCAATTCAAGGAGTAAGACAACATTTCTGATTTCCATACATATTCAGACTAATTACAGAAGAGATAGCTTCCCAATTGTAAAGACTGAAAACAACCCCAAAAAAAATTAAACACTAGCTTTCATCAATAAAAAAAATAAACAATATTTTTCAAGATTATCCAGAACACACTGGAATTATATGTTTCCACCTGATTTGTGGCTGACAAGCAAAAGTCGAAAATAAAGGTTTGCTGCTTTTTTTTAAAGCATTTTGAAATTAATTCATTATTTTTAAACAGGCTCAAACTCTTCGTCAAAAAAAAAAAAAAAAAAAAAAAAAGAAGATATTAACGTATTCACGCAGCGCTGTGACTTACACTCAAACATACCTTTGAAAAGCATGGTCGCGCAAATGCAAAACCAAAACGAACATGGTCCCAAAAACTTCGGGAATCGCATCCTGGCGCTGCTCAGTGGACTCCGACCCTCAGCAGCGGGCGCTCAGAAATGTTCTCCGGCTCGGAGGAGGTGTGAACATGAGGCTGGACAGACAACGAGGACTGAGACAAGCGTGTGAGGAAGAGAGAATGAACGTGGCGCGTTCACGCTGCTTCAGACGCGCAGTCCGCCACACGGCGACAGGCAGGCGACTGGGAACCCTGACCCCAACAAGACCACTTCAACACCTTGTCATGATTGATTTTAATTTCCGTCCCAACAGCCAAAAATCTGTTGTGGAATTGAAATCTTGAAACTCTGAAAATAAGATTTAACTCGCCTTTTCAAAGATATTTAGCTGTAATTGCTGTTCAGTATTAAATGTCAGACTTACAAACCTCATAAATGCAGTTGTTTTGTATCTCACACTCTCATGGCTGTTATGGCTTTACTGTCATTTCAAATAAGTGAATGCAGCAGAGGGATCTATGACACATACACACACACACACACACACAGAAAGCGTGTGTGCTCCATTCAGTGATGTTATCTAGGTGTTTATCATATCTTTTATTTATAGATAAGATAACTTTCCACTTCCAGATTTAGTCTTATTAAAAGCTTTGTGTTTGGCATGTAGCATTTGTGATGTCAGAGTTGCTGCTGTGACCTCTTAAATGAGACTCATGGAGGAAAATCAAGATGATGCACGGTCAGAGGTAAATGTTTCCATTTTAAGTTAAATAGAATAATTCTATTTTTTTGTTACAAATTGATTCATTAATGTTTGTGAAGAAGAGATGATCAGTAAGTCTTGTCTTCAGTCACTTATGTAGATCCAGAGTCCAGGAGATTATCCCATTTGACAACAGGCCGAGTACACCCTGGATGTAGAAAGACAAATATCTATTCAGTCTGATACCTACAATCAATTTCAACTGAACAATTCACTCATATTCCATGTTTTTGGTGGGAGGAAGCCAGAGAACCTGGACAGAACCCACACGGACACAGGTATAACATGCAAACTCGACGCAGAAAGGGCTCAGGTAGAATTGAACCATATTTACCACTGTGAGGCAACAGTACTACCCACTGCATCTCTATGCTGCCCTAGACATTGATTACATGATTAAAACCCAATCTTAACATGAAGGAATGAGCTGCAATACATTTTTAAGTGCAATGGCTTAAATAACAATATGTAAAACAGAATGCTTCTATGTTTGAAATTAAATATTTTGCTATTTTTAGTTTATAAACCAGTAAGGTGTCAGCTCAAACAGTTTTATTTTCACATATCTGAAAATCTACATTGTACAATTTATTTAGTCTTCTGACTGGCTTGTTGTCCTGCTTTGCTCAGCTTTTTCTGAACATGTAAGTTTGTATATAAGTGTATTTATGACACCTGGCTAAAATATCAGCCTTTTTCAGAAGCACTTGTTTTATTTTCAACAAACTTGTTTCCAATTGCAACAGGTGGCTCAAAAGCTCTGTAAGATAAAAGCCACTTCCCATTACCTAACTGGCACCACTCAGCTGTTCTATGACAAACATAGTGGAGCATTGTAAAAAAAAAAAAAAGAACATATGGGAGAACAGATCAATCAAGCAGATGGGGAGACCGCTCACAATGAATGCTAATGTTGTGCTGTGTCAGTGAATATAATTTTTTTTTCTAGAATTGATCATATGTCATGCCTACGGCTTGTCGATCTCCAGAAGGGCGAGAAATCTACAGAAATCTGATAATGCTTAAATCAAAGACAAAGTCAAATATCATGGCTGCACACACAAAAACAAATTCATATTCATCTCTTTACCTTCCTCAGTGCTGGAAATGACTCAAAACTCCGAACAATGAAGTTAGAGCAGATCTCAACCCCTTCTTCTCCCTAGACTGGAAACTCTCACTTCTGAAAGTACCTTGTCACACAGCAGTTTCTCATTGCTGATGTTAAAAAAAGGTCTAACAGCACATTTTTTTGTATTTACTGTGTGTTTGTGCAAAGTCTGGCTCATAATCAAATGACCTATTTATTCCAGACCATAAATAATTTGAGTCGGAAATAGGACCCGACAGGCAATGAGGGTACCGCTGCACTTTTGAAAATGTTTTCACTGCCTCTCTTCCTCTCAATGGAACTTATCATGTAAGCAGCCGTCCTGTGCCAGTGGTATTAGCCTAGCTCCTGTTATTTTTTATACATCATGTGTCGGCGTCTCGTAAGTCTAGAGTGCCATCATTGAATTATTCTATTAGAAGTGATTTAGTGCCAACTGCCACTGCAGACTTAGAGAAACCTCTGATCACAGCATTTGTCCCTGAACATTTCACACTAAGCGCAAACCTCATCAGTGAAGGGGATGTGGCATTAAACTAATCCCATTTCACTGAGGATGAAATCTTTGTTGAAGGGCTGTCCAAGGTGTTAAAAAATATTGTGCTTTAAACGAATGTGGAAAAACTAGAAAACATGTAACATAAATTAATGTAAAGGTTTGTCATCATTTTCACGAA